>NW_010972584.1:1041301-1053099 GCF_000737465.1 Haliaeetus leucocephalus | reverse complement strand
TGAGGAAAAAAAAGAGGGGGGGGGGGGGGGGGAAGACAATCACACTAGATTTCATGTAAATAGTTTAATTATATTTCAATGCTTAAAACACAGAAACACTTGAATTAAATTACATCATAATGCTTCTGCTAAATTGTACATATACTTCCAAGAACTGTGAAAGGAGGTGCTATTGAACTAAAAGAATACTCCAGTACAAGCCCAGCAAATACCCGTAATATTCTTTTAGTCTTATTACCTGTACTTCTTTAATCTAAGGGCAGTCATCACAGGACAAAGCCTACCATTACAGGAAGAATGGTTAAAGAGAATTCCTCTGTAGGTGTGTTTGTTAGACAAGATATATCTCAGTATTAACGTGGAACAAGGTGCATGTTTTAGCACCTGAGCTGCACTGCTTGGCAGCTGCCTGTGCAGCACATGGAATTGGGTAAAGAGCACAA
Source organism: Haliaeetus leucocephalus (assembly GCF_000737465.1). Lineage (NCBI taxonomy): Eukaryota > Metazoa > Chordata > Aves > Accipitriformes > Accipitridae > Haliaeetus > Haliaeetus leucocephalus. The sequence goes on along the minus strand of NW_010972584.1, from coordinate 1,052,656 downwards.
AGTAGGCCGTTGGTTTGAGGAAACAGCTCAGCTTACACTTGCCTTTTATTGACTTTAAACCAAGAAATGAAGTTCCAATCCTAAGAGTTCTAGGGGAAATGTTACGATTTAGGACAGCCATGCACCCCTGCTGCCGCTTGCATCCCTGTCCTGCTGCAGAGCGTGGGAGTGTGACAGGTAGCGATGCACCAGCTGCTGAAGGGAGAAGTCTGATGTCTGTGGCTGGCTGCCCTCAGTGCTTGGAGGAGATGGTAAGTGTGCGTGTGTGTGGTGATTTATTGGCTTCTCAGCTGGTCACACAGGCATAACCTCTGGGAAGACCCACAGATAGTGTCCAAATTCTAAGGAGTATTTGTACCCACGTACCTTCCTTCCAACAGTATCCCTGGAGTGCAAACACCAGCAGCAACCAGCAGCCTGGGAGTGCCTCCTACCAGATCTCCTGGGTATGGAGGAGGGACCGTTTTCCACAGGTGATGACACTCCTAGCCCTAATACAGTCCCAGAACTCCCTGGTTTTAAAAAGAGAGATACTGAAAAATTAAAGCAGCTTAGCCCTGTAAAACTGCCATGAAGGAAGCTGTGCCAGTGAAGGAGGGAGGGCTGGTAAGCAACTGTGCACTGCAGCGGTCAGTAGCACATGCCCAGGAAAGAGTCTGTATTTAATAAACAGAGGAAAAAAACAAAATCACAGTGAGGAAGAAAAAAAAACATTTGGGAGAACAAAAACTAACTGGCAGGTCCAAACTTGTAACAAAGCACTTAATACCTGAATTGCCATTCAGTGAAAGATCACCTTGCATAAAGCCTACCTTTAGATCTGTATTCAAATTTTTGCCTGCCCTGATTCCCTTTTGACTGGTGCTGTGGATGGGATATGATGACTAACAAATGCACGTACTGCAGAAAAAAATCAGGAGGTGATCAGTGCGTGGCTGGGTACTGATGCTTGCATTGCAGGCTCTGCTGCTGGCCTCGGCTGCCGTGCTGGCCTGCAGCACTCAGGGCTGGTGGCCATCAAAAGGCTCTGTGGAGGACAGCCCCCATGCCATGCTGCAGCATGCCAAGGTGGCCAGAGACCCCTTCAAGCTCTCTCCCTCCTGCAGCCCTGAAGGACACACGGGCAGAGGGATGCTTCAGGGTTACAGGGAAACTCCTGGCTTACCTGTCTAGTCCCACCTTCTGCATTAGCAGGTAACATGAGCAGAGGCTAACACAAAGCTCCGTGTTTCCTTCAGCAGGAAGAAGAGAAGGCTCTGACTGCAGATCCTGGCAGGTAAGGCAGTACGAACCAGCTGTTCAGTCACCTCTGGGGGCAGACATGGGGCTGTTGTAATATTGAGCCAATACATGTTTTTCCTTATTTAAAAGCAAATATTTCAAGGCTTGATCTTTTTTTCTAGATAACACTCTGCACTGTAGAAACTTCCCTGAGCCAAAGCAGGAGGGTGACGCATGGTACCGGAACCCCAGTTCTGCTGGACTCCTCTCTGAGGCCCAAGCACCATTATCCCTAGCTCAGCGGCAGGGAGTCACATAGCCAGAGATTGACACCCCCTGCCTCTAGCTGTGTGAATTCCCCTCTGTCTGTACAGCAGCCCTAATTTGAGATATTCAGCCACTTCCTCAGTTAAGATGTAATCAGCCAAATGGTCACGATTTCACTTTTTAAAGCTAGTGAATTCCCCATGCTTCAACATTACCCCGGGCACACATCTATCAGCAGCCCACATGCCACAAGGGGGATAAGCCCATAGTATGTGTTCTCCTTGGCATGCCCGAGATTACTGCTCAGCTAGAGGAGTCAGCTCTCCTTGCTCAAAGGGGCTTTGCCACCAGTCCCCCCTCCAGGATCTGCCAAAGTCTGTGGTCACTGTAGGGAGAGGCTCATTCATCGCTCTCCTTGGGGTCTGGTGGCACAAAGCCAATGGGGAAGCTCTCTGAAACATGCATCTCTCCTCCTTCCCTGACCCAGAGAGCATGCACATGTGCTCTGACAAGTTAATCTACAACAAAGCAGGCACTGTTCCTAAGCACGCAGCTTGGTAGATGGTATCACTCAGCACCAGCCCAGAAACTGGAGCTCAGGACCTTTTAGTGGTAACAGACGCACCAAAAAATCACCACTGCCATCACAAAGGGTTTGCTTCCCAAAGTGACGAGAGTTCCCAGTGCTTGTGCCCATTTGTAACACAAACCAACGGGGTGACCAGCTGGGCTCAGTGGATCGGCCATGCTTGCGGGAAGTCACTGGTTTGTTGGCTTCATCCTCCCCAGTCTCAGCATGATCCCAGAGCAGGGGCAGGTATTGTTCATGCATTGATGGCATTGGCAACGTCTGTGAACACAAGACGGCTGGGTCTCTGGAGGGCTCCTTGACTTGTCAGCAGGATCTGCATTGAAGCAGTGAAAGATGAGACCCAGCAAGTCTGCCTTTGCTCAGGTGTGTGTGCTTGGGCACAGACTGCACAGTATTGTAACTAGACTCCACTCCTCACTAAGGGGAGGCTGGCTGACTAACCTGGCATTAACAAGGCTGTGACAGAAAAAATACAACAGGCCAGAGAGCAAGTCAGCACATCCGTGCCAGTTTAAAATCCCCACATCATTGGATTACTGGGTCTTACTATTTATATATACAAGGCAGCATAAAAAGACTTGAAACATCAAGAAGGCCTGGAAACATGCCATAGACTGAACTTTGGCTGTTGTTTTAGACTCTCCCTCTCTTATGTTAAGGCTTTAAACTTGCATGCTTACCAAGCAGAGGTATCTGTGTATTAGCAAGCTCTGGAGAGATCTGAGGTATCCTGCTGGCCAGTCCCTATATAGGAAGGATCTACTTTTACTGTGCTAAGTTTAACTCTGGCCTTGTCATTTCCCCACTTTATTACCTGAAGGGAAGTCCTCTATGTGCACTAATAGAGGGATCTGATGTTTTCCCAGCATGTACTATGCAGAGGCAAAGATGCTTTGCTTTTATACAACAGTATTTCTTGCGTTCCCAAACCAGTGTATGAAGTATGTTGATTATCTTTCATATTCCAACACACACATCTCCTTTGTGTTCTTTAGCAGGTTGGGAAGCATGGCTCAGTGTAAATATTTTATAATTACAGTTGTATTTATTATCTCCTCTTTCCCTTTCTGCCCACATCAAGCTTGCTACAGATTATCTAAAGGTGTAAAGTAGGTGGAAACTGAGAATTCTTTGGGAGAACTCCTGCTCCTGGAACTGGAAAAGCAAGGGAAGACACGGGCAACACAGAGCAGCTGGAGAGTAATTCAAGAAAGGAGAGATGCCTACTCTAAGGGGAGGCTGCATCACTGGCTAAAAGACATACCTGTTCCAACCATCCCTGGCGGCTCTGTCTTTCAGAAAGGCTTTTGGTGTGGTGGTGGTGACAAAGGAAACAGAAAACACTGTGAAACTGGCTGCAAATGATGGTGAGAAGCCCTTCTTCCCTATTTCTCCTACCTCTTGGTACACTAGGGAAGGAGATAGCCTCTTGTCAAAGACCCATCTGGACTATTAACCAAAAGCAACTGGCCAAGCTATCAAGCTCTTTCCTAACTCATAAATGTAGTAAGTCAATGGTCTCTGAGGACCTTATCATTTCTCAGCATGCTGCATGCCTCTGAACACTCAGAGTGGTCAAAGCAAAGCTTTCTTCCCCTCTCCCCAAATTCAAATGGAGAACTCGCCTCCCTTTTCTCTTTCTGAGCTGTGCCTGCTCTGTGCTCAGCAAGGTTGGCCTGGAGGTGCTGACAAGACCAGATGTGCGATGCCACAACAATGTGCAGGCTTTCTGCCCGTGTTCTTCAGGGCTTGCAGCACAGTTAACTGTTATGATTACAGGCTTTCCCTCAGCAAGACCTTGTTCCACACTTGCATCCTTAGGCAATGCAAGGATACCTTAAAATTGGGTAGAAATTATTTGCTTTTCAGGGCCAGGGAAAAGGAGCCTCAGTGCTTTGCTGGCATTGAAGCCCCGTCTCACAGAGAATGGCATTCATCCTGCTGCTCCCTTGTGGTGCCCTGGGTGGTAAACTGTAGTAAACTCACCCTTAATTACTGAAGTTGCCCTTTCCTCTCTCCTAGTTGAGTAGAGCCAGCACTGTACCTCCACAGGCTCTTTGTCCTAGCTGCCTGACTCTTCAGTCCATCCTAAGCACTCAAAAATGCTCAAGCCCCCTATCGCCAGGGCTGGCAGCGATGGGGGAAATTCTTCTGAGGTCTTACATGGTTTCCTTACCCTACAACCCTACAAAAACTCTTTGACTCTGTAACAAAATCAGTGCAGGTACCGGTGGTTTTAATAACAGACTCGCTGGCCCCTGCTGCCTACCTTGCTCTGCGATGCCTGGGAAGATGCTGCATCTCGCCCATGTTCCAGCAGCTCCTGCTCCAGCTCATCCTGTTCCTCAGTGGGATCAAAGTTGTACATGGGCATGAGTTGGTGCCGTAGCTTCTCCAGCCTGCCCATGGGAGGGAAGGGAAAGGGTTAGTTGAGAAGGACAGATGCTCAGGCTGCCTTCCCCACCCCACTGCTGAATCCTTCTGCAGGCTGTTTCTCCTGCTGCACAGGGATTCTGCTCTTGTTGCTCTTGCTAGATAAGGGTCATGTCCTGTCCTGCAGGGATGAGGATAAGAACCTAGTACACACAGCTGGCAGGAGTGGAAAATACTTAAGAGTGCAGTTACAGGGATTAATTGCCATCACTAATCTATGTTGGCAGGCATTACGCACAGAGGAATCGGACAGGGATTTAAGTTCCTGCAGACCTTAAAAGATCAAGCTTTATGTGGTGGGACAAAAGAGATGGTGAAACATGCTGGCTAGGCACTTTTCCCCTGTCCCTCTGCCCACAACAGCCAGTCCTGCGATGTCACGCTATGTCTGCCAGCAGAAGTCCACTTTTAGCTCTAGTAGCCTAAAAGTAGTACTTTAAGGGTTGAAGTACATAAAAATAAATAGAAAATAATAAACAATAAATAGAAAATAGGAAAGAGAGAGATTCTCACAGGATGCTGATGCCTGTGGACAGACTGTTCTTACGCTTGTATTGTTGCTCTAAGTGACAGAGCTATGACATATTACCCCAAGGGGTCTCCCTAAGGCACATACTGGGTACCTCAGAGATGGAGGATGGATGGGTGGGCATCCATCAGAAAACACTGAGCCTTGCCTTAGGCTGTAGCTGAGTTTTGGGGGGTGGGAGAGGGAAACACACAAGCAGTTACTGGCAGTGTCACCACAAATATCTGTTCTGGCAAGTGTTAGGATGACGCATTCACCCCCTGCTTCTATATGGGTTTGCCAACACAACCATTATCTCCAGCAGCACAATGTTCACAGGCCAAGCATTAGCTGCTCCTGTAGCAGTACCCAGATCTGGGCTTCAGGGTCTGGCTTGGAAATTTTACAGTGGGCAGCAACACTTTTTGAAAGTCCATGGCCAGGCCAGGCCTGCCACAAGAAGTCAGGCAGGGAGGGGGCACCACATCTAATGGATCTTCACCAGTGTCTCTGCTGTCAGAGATGGAAGAATCAAGATGTGTGTCTCCCTGCATGCTGCTCTCCTCTCTACTTTCAGCCAGGAGCTTAACAAGGAAATTAAGACACGTAAGTCTTGGGCTAGAAAGCTGTATCTCTGCACTACGCTGCTGCCAGTTGCTGTGACTGCAGCTAAAGAGGCCGTCAGCCTTGCAAAGCCAGCGTCATTGGCCCAGGCTGTTGAAAAACATAGGGATCTGGGAATGGCTGAAATGTGAGATCCACGCCTCTCATGACAGAGTTCCCAGCTTCTTTATACACTCATAACACTTTCCTCTGTTTTAGTGCATCTCATAGACAAAGCACGAAGAGTTTGCAGGATCCCTAACCTCCTCCTGCTCAACCATGTTTTCATTTCCAAAGCTGCGGAGGAGTCTTTGAAGCTCTGGTGTTAGAAGGTGGGCCAGTACCAGGAGTGCAGCATCCCTACCCCTGCCTCATTCACACGCAGCTGATTCCCCATAGGCTTGTTCTCAGGCAGCCATCCCTTACATTCTCCCCATGTCCCTGTCTCCTTCCAAGCTCTCTCTGGATTTTGAAGCACTGAGTTCCCTTCAGCCAACAACAGATGTTACTTACCTCTTCCTCTTCCTGATATACAGAACCTGAAGGAGAAAGAAAACCGTCATTACTACAGTCCCAGTAGGATGGGAAACAGCCGAGAAGAGAAATTTTGGGCACAGGGCACACAGAAAGGAGGTGTAGCAAGTCTGGTGTCAATGTGCACCAAAGCAGGGGGAAGGGAGAAGTGACAACCGAAAATGAAATTTCATATGTATCAGTGTAAGCTTGGCAGCATATCATGTCTGACACCAAGTGCTCGAGTGGCCTGTTATTAGGTGTGTTAGTAGTAGTAAGAGTATTAGGTGTATTACTATTAGGTGTAGCTCAGCACATTTCTGGTGGCTGCAGGACATACGTTGCAATTTAAGAGTGGATGAAAAACCTTCCCTTTGTGGTTTTCATCTGTAGATTTCCTAAAGCATAGAAGTGCTGTTACCCCCTCCCCAGTAAAAAGGGAAGAAGCAAAGAGGGCATGCTCTGTGACTTGCCTCGTGTCAGCCTGTAAGAGTGGCTGCGCTGGGAAGAAAGTGAGGCTTGTGGCCTCCAGAGCCTTGTTCTGAGAACTACGAACGCTGGATGTTGCTCTTGGGAACTTACGACCGTTTCCAGGATAATGTTTCCAGGTTCTCCTAGGGGCTTTTGGAAAAACTCCTCCTTGGGCCTGCAATGAAATTTTGCAGTAGTCCCTTTCTGTAGGCTCCTCTGATGGTTGTATTAGTGAAGCTCTTCCTCATATGAGGAATGGGAGCTTGCTGCTACCTTCTGTTCTCTGTTGGCAGGTAAACGATCTGGTTATATATAAAAAGAACTGCAGCACTTGCATTGCCCGTGTCAGGCCCAGAACTATAGTTTCTGAAAGCTTCTGCCTACAGCATTAATGGCAAGGTTAGTTACACAGCAAATCCTCAAGGACTTTGGTGATACCCAGCAAGTAGAACCTTGGAAATGCAGTCCAGAATGAGTCCAGCTAAAATGGATTCAGGCCGCTTTAATTCAAAAAGGCATGTCCACAGGGGAGATTAATGTGGTTTCAACAGTCTGGTTTAAAAGTTAATTTGGATGAACTTTCTTGCAGCGCCTGTGTTGACAAGGTTTAAATCAATGTAGCTGTTCCAGTTAGCAAGTCAGAACAGAATCTGCTTTGTGTTCTTTTAACTGAACTTCCTATTGCTGTTAAAAATAAATACTGATACTACATATGGCCTTCTCTAAGCCTGCTGAGCATCCCATTCAGACTAGACCTCAGGGAGACTGCAGAAATATTGGAGCACTGGATAAAGGCCTTAAAAAGAAAGGGATCTGAGGAACTATCAGTTCCCAGCAGTTCTGGGTGAGCTTTAGTAGAAGGCAAATAAATTATTCAACCCAAATCAGTCCTAGAGCCCCTTTGCCACCCTCCACCCTCAACAGACAGAGAAATATTTAGCAGGGGCCTCTTACCATAGCTACAGCCAACCCAATCACAGTAATGATCCCAAAGGACAGCAGCATTGTGCTCATGCCGGGTCCAGTGTTGGCCACATCTGGGATTTTGGTGCTGTTGAAACTGGTAGTCTCAGGACTTATGGTAGCTGTTTCTGGTACAGTCACATCCAGAGTTGTCCCTGGGTCTGGCTTGGCCGTGGTGGTGGTGCTGTGATACAAGTCATGCACAGAGGGTGAGCTGTAACTCATCCTGCCAGCTCTTGGTAGCTCCTTTTATCAAGCCGTTGTCCTCACCCATCAGCTACAGAAGCGGAGAGCTGCCCTTCGTATCAAAGACCCTCATGTGAGACCTGTCCTGTAGGATCATTGCTGACTGTTTTTCTTCATAGGAACCACACTGTTTTCTGCCTACGAAAGAATGAGAACAAATGAACAGTGCAGAGCTCTTAGAGACAGGCATCAACTTTTCCAAAGTTTCCTAATTCACTAGTACAATTTTTGAGAGCAGCTCACAGGTGCCCTCAAAATAGCAAAAAGATTTTTCAGGGGTACTGAGGGCCCCTAAAGTCATGCCTAATTGACTTCCAGTCCGTGATACGCTCTCCCCTCACTGCTTCAGCTCTGCCTCCTTGCAGGCACTTGGCAGATCTATGTGAGGACAACCTCAGGACCCCTGTCTTTGGTCTGCTCCAGGCTGAGCCAGGTGGCCTCTATCCGCCTTGGGAGATGATACAGCATTTTCCTGCTTCTGTCTCTCGCTTTTAATTTTTGGAAAGTTACATGGATCCCCTTAAGTTTATCAGTGGGAACACATTCAATAAAATGGCACTCAGCTGTGAGACATCCACATCTCGGGATCCTTTATATTGAACCCAAAGTAGGACTTCCCTGTTGTGGTAGTCACTGGTGACTGGTAAATCACTGTAGTATCCATCACCCCACTGTCCCTCATCCCATGTGCTCTGGAAAGGCAGCTTCCTTAAAGCAGTGGCACCAGTTGCACCAGTCCCCCATCTGCTACTAAAGACAGTATTTCTCAAGTCCCACATGAAAGCACCCACACGAGCTTAGTCATGCACTGCTAATTATCAATATTAATTTTAAAATGAGTCCAATTTTGGATTGGAGTTGTGAAATCTGATAGACCTATTCATGCTGAAAACATGAAAGACTTTAATTGCTTCATGCTTCTATGTGCAAATGATCAGGAGTTACAAAACACCATGGGACGATCCTATGGGAAGTATTTGCAGAGCTTTGTTTATAAAAGCACTGTATGTAACATTAGTTCAGCAACTGCTTCCGTGAAAATGCAGCTACCTCTGGACCAGAGCAGTGCTGACCCCGAGAGCTACTGTAGCAGTCCTCTGATAATTTCTCTCCAGTTTAGCAGACGTTACATCTCTGGACTGGAATGCAGCCGAGACATAGGGGTTAATGAGTTCTGAATAGAAAAAGATGTGCCTGCAAAGAGAAATGAGCCATTGTTCTGCTCCACTCTGTTCTATTCTAGGCAAGGTTATTGCGCAATTCCCATTACTGTGACGCCTTACTGCTGTCCATAGCTGCATTAAGCAGTGTGATTAACATCCATCACCAACAACTGAAGCAGAGAAATCACACCAGGCAAACAGCACTAGGCCGCCCTGTGGTCAGCCAGCAGCCCCAGGAGCCACCTCGACTTGCACAGCACTTGCCCTCCATCTCCCTGAGCAGGTAAATCTCTCACCACACACGCGGGATCTGTCTCGCAGCTCCCTGTGAACTTTGTGAAGCAGGAGTTGCTGGGGGATTTCAAAGTGCCTGGGAGACTGTGGGCGCTGTCAAACTCCCATGAGTTTCTAGAGGAATGTGAAGATAGCAGTTCTGGCCTGATCCCACCTAACATCGTGCTGAGACATGAGTTCATTGCAGCTGAAAGGGACCATGTCCTTCACTGACCACTAAACCACGCATGCCAAGTTTAAACCATGTGGCACCTGGATCTCCCCAGCCATTACTGACCACAGTGGAGCTCATGTGTAGTGGACACTTGGGCACAAAGATGGCAAATTTGAAATCTCAGTGCCGCAGCAGCAGCAGCACCAGCAGCTGCAGCCCGGCAGGGAAAGGGAAGGAATTGCTGAGCAGGTATTGGGCAGACCAAGCAGCTCCTCAGAGAGAACCATTGATTTGTGCTATTCAGGGAAACTCTCCATGACGATAATTCACATTTTAAAAAAAGCCACCACCAAGGAAACAAAAAGTGGAAAAAGAGCCTAAGTGAAAGGAGTGAAACAGGCCCAAGGGCTTTGCAAAGTATGGCTCTAGATCTCGAACAGCTCCTGAATTTTGGAAACAAAATGGCTTAGGCCTTCATCTCAATGCAGTGTCAGTTTTGGAAAACCACTGGAACTTGGATGTTGAAGCTGATACCCAGCCTTTGGGTAAGAAAGACCCCTTTTGCATGGACCACACACTGTGCTGCTGTGCATCGCTCCTCTGAATAAAGTTAGGCTAGGATAAAATTAGCCAGCTGAAATTCTGGTCAAGTGGGAACAGTGGCTCTTGTTCATGCTCTTGGGGTCCTGTCCATGCTGAAGGATTCCCAAGCCCAGAGACCTAGCTCTAAAAGTAGTCCTGTATGAAAGGTTTCTGACACAGCTTAGACAACTAGTTCCAGGTCCAGATAAGGGCATTTCTGTTCCCAAGCCCCTTCTGGTCCAGGTTGCAGAGGGCCAAATGGGGAGGCTGAGTGCAAGTATGGCCCAGGGCCCACGGCTTACAACGGTAGAGCTGGGGGTGGATGATCTTTCCCACCACCCTCCTTTCCCAGTTGTCATCCTGGTGCTGGAATTTGATCTGCAGGCTGGGCACACTCCAAGTCTCTGATGGCCGCTCTATGGCCAGGGACAGCTACAACCTATCTCTGGCAGGTTTCAGCGTAGTCCATGCACAAATAGAACAGAAGAGGAGCCAGATCCTCAGCTGCTGCGAGCTGGCATTCTTCCATTGCCTGCACCAACAGAGCTTCTCCCACAGCCAGAACCGCTCTGTGCTGGGCTCTGCTGGGTCTGGGAATAGGGAGAACACGTTTGTTTCTCTCCTAAGCCAGCGTTTCCAAACTGGTCTCTAATAGGCACTGCGGTGGCCAACACCTCTGACATGCAGAACATCGTGTTGGGCACTAGCTCGAGGCTGCTGGCTTTCCTGAGTCTTGGTTTTAATCTCTCTGTGCTGCAGTTTCCTCCCGGGTACAACAGGAATAGAGGTTTCTGTCACAGGGATGAAGATGGGTCACGGGATCTCTGGATGAAGAAGGCAAATAATAACTAGTATATTTTTCTGCATCACTTCACCACGATGAAGCGTCTCTAGTTAATTCACCGATGCAAGCAGCACGGGGTTGCTGTCGGCTACGGGATGCGGCTTCCCAGTGCGCGAACTTGTGGCTTCCTCTCCCCCTGCTCCAGGGCTGACCAGGCTCCGGGGCAGCCCCCAGGGTAGCGGGGAAGCCCCACCCGCGCGTGTCCCCCTCCCGCTGCCAGAGAGGTGCCGCGGCCCCATCCCGCCCTGCCTACAGGCGCGGGGGCACTCCGCGCCGATACAAAACTGAAACACACGCAACGGCCCTGACCCCTAACCCACGGCTGGCTGGGGGGGCCGTCCCCGCGGGAAGCCGCTCCTTCCCCGTCCCGGGGAGAAGTTTCCAGACGGAGAACGGCTCACGCGGCCCTTCCCGCTCCGAAACGCTACCCGGGCGGTGACGGAGCAGCCCCGGGCGTCGCAGCCGGCTCCCCCGCCCCGCGCCTCGCCGCAGCGCTGCCCT
>NW_010972584.1:932952-1041020 GCF_000737465.1 Haliaeetus leucocephalus | reverse complement strand
AAAAAAAAAAAAAAAAAAAATATCTGTTCCTTACCTGTGTGCAAACAGGTATTTGCACCAAGAAGTAGCAGACAGGGACTGTTCTTGGCAAGGACCTTGCATCAGTAGCTGGTCTCCTTTATTAATAGTGACAGTAGTGGCGGCATTGTTCCAGCCATGGCCAATTAAAGTCTTATCTGCCTCCCTAACAGCACTAATGGTTAATGTTTTATTCCTTTAGTATTCCTCTTGTGGCAGTATCCCCAAAACAGGGCCTTGGAGTGGGGAGCTGCTCAGGTAAAGACTGTAGCTTATGCATAACATAAAGCTAAATTTTCGTAGGGGCTGCTTATCTTTCTGCTCCTGGTAATGAAGATGGTAAGAAGGGGATCCTTGGGCTCTTAGAGCACCCACCCCTTTGCCAGGAAGTAGCAGGTAAGCCGATCTTGAGATCTTTGCTACAGGGTATTCCTTCTGCGGCTTCCGTGGGCTCTGTTGGGTTTGATTTTGCAAAGGAGGGCAGTGGACACCTGACTCTTCCCACAGTTTCACTGTGCAGCAGGGGCAGGGCAGGCCCCACACTGCTGCCTGTGCAGGTGGCCCATGCAGCAGGGTCCAGGGCTGCTGCAGGGGTTCAGTTGCCAGCATCTCCCCAGGTGGGAGCTGACCCAGCCTCCCCACGTCTCCCTGCAGCAGCACCCTGGGTGCTGCCGGCTGCCCGGGAGAGGTATTTAGTTGTTTGTGCGGTGGTTTTCTGGAGGAATTGGAGGAGGGGAGGTTTGGGCCTCTCTGAGACATGAAAAACAGCCGTCAACAGAGGAATGGGAATGGGCACCCGGGGAAACCCACAGTGGCTCCAGGGACTTCGAGTCAGAAGGGAGGGAGGCCCTCATTTCTGATGGATCACAGCAGGAAAGTGGGATTGTTGTTCTCTTTGTCTCCAGCAGCTGTTTTGTAAAGTTTCATCTCCTTTGTCTCCTGCAGTCATCTTGTTTGTTTTTCTTCCCTTTCTGTCTGGCTCTGCCTGTTCTCTCCTTTAAGAGACTGACTTTCCTCTGGCAGGGTTTGCCTTTTCTGGCCTTTGCATCTTTCAAGTGTTTCTCTTCCCTTTAGTTGCACCTTGTGAGCTTTTCTCCTTCCTCTGCTCTTAGCAGCTCAGCCCTGGCTCTGCAGCTCTTTGCCTGCTCTCTGGGGATGGTGACAGTGTAGAAGACCCTTGACCCATGGAGTCAAAGTCTTCTGTGAGCGCACCTGCTAACCTAGGACTTGTGGTTTATGAACAGAGAGAGGAATAAAAGAAGGAATCTAGGGGAGACTGAAGGTCTTCCTACAGGGAACCAGGGTGACCCACCCATGGGGTGGAGAGCCAAGGGCTGGAGCTGAAGGTTGGTGTGCCTGTGGCTTTCTGGGACTGAGGACAGGCAGGAGTGCTGTGCCTGCATGTAGGCACGCTCGCTTCTGCCCTGCCGTGGGTATGGACTGGCCTCTTAGTAGCTCTGGCCTGTGAAAATGGGCAGCTCTGCAAAGAAATGGATTGCAGTGGCAGAGCTGGTTAGCTGTCACCTGAGTCTTTTCTCGGGGTAATCCTTTGTTACTCTTAGGGTGTGAGTAATTGTTTTTGTATCTGTGGGCTGGGATTAGGGCAAGCAGTCTGCACTCTCTCAGAGGGGAACCTATGATTTGCTAGCCCAAGGGATTCAGGCTGTACTTTTGCCTCCTTTTGTAGACCAGAAGAGCTGCAAACTGGTGCTGTTTTTGTGCTGCCCTGAGGAGAATCCACTGACTGGGGTCAGCTGGTGCTTAGCCACAGTGGCTTGTGGTAGCACCAAGTGTCCTGTGAGTCTCAGCACTGATTAGATCAGCTGATGGCAACAAGGAACACATGTGGAAGCCAGGAACTGATTTCACAACAATGAGATGCCTCATCCACCCACCGCTCAGGAGATTGTTCGGTCTCTCACTTAAGTGCATGCCGGGGGGGTTGAGTCAAAGTAAAAGTCCTATCGTCAGTCCGAAGTGGTCATCTCTGAGGCAGAGCTGCAGTGCAAGACCTGGGCTCGTGACTGCCACCGATGTGGTCAACTACTGGCAGAAAGTGTTTGAGACAAATGGGATCCCTGAAGCGCGAGAGTCCAGTGAATGTATCGTGTCATTTGTCCTGGGAGCAAAAACAGTTAAGTAATAGGAGGAGAAAAAGGTCTCTGTGTGCCTCTCACTTAGTCGTTTTGATTGAATCCCCTACCTTTCTTTTTATCTCACTTATAGGAAGTAGAACAACTTTTCCTTAGATGGTGGAGAGGGTGAGGCATAGTTTATTAATGCCAGTAGAATGCTTGGGGTCTCTTAAATGCCTTCTTTTGCAGAGACTGAAATGTAACCCATGACATATACACCCGTACTGTACCCTGACTTGCTTGGTGGAATGATTCTTAATTTTATTTATTCTTCTGAGCCCCGAAAAGTAGAAGAACATTTGTACAGGTTTGTTTTTAAACATGCAGATAGGTTCTCCTAACCATTTGTGGTTTCCAACAGTCCCAGGCATATGTGTTTGTCAGCATGCTGGGTCTCCCTGGAGGATACCCTTGGGAGGGTGCAGAGGACATCCATATGGCACAAGTGGGCAAGTTTTAAAGTTACCTTGTGTTCAGTTTCAGAGCTTGAACTCCAAAAGCCTCCACGCTCCGCTTACAGCAGTGCAGCAGGAGCAAATCCAGCAGCTGAGCAACAAGCGACTAGAAAGGTAGGAGCATTCTCTTACAGTCATTCCTTTGGAGGGTTTTCCTTCAGTCTTAATGCAGCCAGAAGAATGGTAGCAGAGAGAAGGCAGAAGACCATTAGCAGCTGACATGTCAAGTAACAGTGCTGTGTAGGTCTCCCATGGTGACTCAAGTGATGGGCATTTGCTGTTGTTGTCAGGTAGTAAATCACCTGTCTGTCTTGTCTGGGAGCAAAGAGGGTTTAAGGGATGTTGCAGAGGAGCTGGAAACTGGCAATACCGACTCTAAGTTGGGTACATTTTCATTAAGCCCTTCTGTGCTTAGAAAATTTAGCCTTGGCCCCCTCTGTCTGATTCAGCACTCTCTTCAGCTGCCAGTCCTATACTGGTCTGTGGTGTTACTGTGCTTTCCTTTCTTGGCTTTGCCTGCAGAGGGATTTCCCTGGTGTTTAGAGGTATTCATGGCTGCTGCAGCTTTGGTCTTCATTTGGCCTCCATTTGTTTGCTCTGTGTGAGCGGTTCTTTTAGCACAAAAGTTAAATGGGTTTGGTATGAAGGAGTTACCTGCAATCAGGCTGGGCCTGGGGAGTAGCGTGTGGGGAGAGGAAATATTCTGGAACTTGGATCATTTAGAAGGGTTGGGAGATGCTTAGGAGTATGTTTGGAGGTAGCATCCTCCTGCTTGTTTATGTGAGCGTGGTTATGATGTGGATACTTATTTTGCTGTGCAGATTAATTCTGCCACAACTTATGCAGAATAGGATGTGAAGGTTTCTCAGGGAGTCAGTGTGTTAACAGTGATTACTCTTTGTAGGATCTGAGTATCTTCCCTGAAGTTTTCCTGCTGCTCTTGAGTCTTGTGTTAAGAGCAGAAATGCAAAATTCCCAGAGCTGTCTGACTTGTGAGTTGCTCTGTCTTAAGTGCTGTTAAGGTTGCAAGAAATATATGCTATTCTACATGAAGAAGTGAGGTATGGTGCCTCACAGCAGCTGAAAACATGGCCCCAAAATTCATAAATCATGGAATCATGGACGTTGATGGGGACTTGTGGAAATCTAGTCCACCCCTCCTGCTGAAAGCAGGATCAACTAGAGCAAGTTGCTCAGAGCTATGCCCAGTTTGGTTTTTAATACATCCAAAGATAGATACTATATAAACTTTCTGACAGCCTGTTCCAGTGTTTGACCACACTCACAGTGTTTAAAAAAAAGAAAAAAGGGGGGTGGTTCTTAGGTTTAAATGGAATTTTCTGTGTTTCAGTCTGTGCCCTTTGCCTGTCTTTTCACTGGCTACCACTGAAAAGAGTCAGGCTCCCTGTTCTTCAGTCCATCTTACCAGATACATATGGTTATTGATGAGATTCCTCTCCCCTGCCCCTGCCAGCCTGAGCCTTCCTTTCTCAAGGCTAAACTGTCCCAGCTCTCAGTCTCTCTCCTTGTATGTCAGATGCTCCAATCCCTTAATCATCTTAATGGCCATTTGTTGGACTTTATTCTAGTACATCCATGTCTCTACTGTACTGGGAGCCCAGCACTCCAGATGTTTCCCACCAGTGCTGAATAGAGGGGAATGATCATCTCCCTCGACCTTCTGGCAAATGCTCTGCCTAATGCAGTTCAGGAAGCCACTGGCTGCCTTTGCTGCAAGGGCACATTGCTAGCTCATGGTCAACTTGTCCACCCGTTCCTCAGGGCCTTTTCTGCAAGCCTGCTGTCCAGCTGGTTGGCCCCCAGCCAGTACTGGTGCATGGGTTTATTCATCCCCAGTTTATAGGACTTCACATTGCTTTTTGGTGAATTTCTTGAAGTTCCCGTCAGCCCATTCCTCCAGCCTCCTGTGGTCCCTCTGAAAAGTAGTACACGCATCTGGTCAGTTAACCAGTCCTCCCAATTTTCTGTCATCTGCAGACATGCCAAGGGTGTTCTCTGTCCCTTCATCCAGATCATTAGTGAAGAAGTTATGCTATATTGGCCCCACTCTTGACCCCAGGGGTACTCCGCTAGTGGTCAGCCTTCAGCTGGACTTCGTGCCACTGAGCACAGCCCTCTGAGCCTGCCGGTTCAGTCAATTTTCAGTCTACCTCATTTATTTAGTGCATACTTTGTCAGCTTGTATATGAGGATGTTATGGGAGACAGTATTAGAACCCTTAGGAAAGTCAAGATAAACAGCATTGATTACTCTCTTCTCATGCACTGAGCTAGTCATTGTGTCATGGGTGGCTATCAGGTCGGTCAGGAATGATTTCCCCTTTGTAAATCCATGCTGACTACTCCCAGTCACCTTCCTGTATTTAGTATATTTGGAAACAATCTCTAGAACTATTTGTTCCATCACTTTCCCCAGTATAGAGGTGAGGCTGACTGGCCAGTAGTTCCTCACATCCAGTGCTTGATAACAAACTCTTTTGTGGGAATGGAGCTCCCACAGCTCCCTTAGAGCGCATATGCACATTGCATATGCAGTTGAGAGCCTTGGGGGTGTCTAGGTGCATGCCCTCAGAAGGGTTATCTGGTTAGTAATGAGGTAAGCATGGTATTGAGTGCTTTTTTGTGTTACAGAGTGTAGTTTTAAAGTGTTCACACTTGCTTTTGCCTGCCACAGAATGCCGGTGCAATATGTGCTGGGTGAGTGGGACTTTCAGGACCTGACTCTGAAGATGAAACCACCAGTATTTATTCCTCGGCCTGAAACAGAGGTATGAATGTGGAGAACGTGGCGGGGGCGGGCTTGAATCTGTGAATTACATCATACAATACAATCACAGCATTGCTATGAAGATGCCCTGTATATCATGAGGTTGTAGTGATGAGAAGGTCAGATCACTTCTTTTAGAACAGGGGGGGATTCTAAGCTTGTGATCTGGAACTGGTGCTGGTGAACTTTGCCTCCTGGCTCAGAGCAAGAGATGTTGCAAGCTAGCGTATCACTTAATTACACAGAGATCCATCTCCATTGATGGAAGGACTTGGCTTTTTTTCCTTAAAGCTGTTACTGGAATGCTGCTATTGGAAAATGGTAATGGACTCCAGAGAGCCTGTTTGTCCATGTGCAGACTAGAACAGTGCAGGCTGGTAGGAAATGGTAGCTACCACCTGTCTAATGGCTCCACAGCGGTTTCTGGACAAACACTGGAAACTGAAGGGTAAGTTTTGACCTGGGAATTAAACATGAGTGTCAGTTGTAAGGATGTAAAGGACAGCCATACATGATCAAGTTAAAACTCCATTTTCCCCGGTGTTCCTGCTGCTAGGGAAAAGCCTAAGAACTAACTACGTGGTGACACTTTCCCTGACAGTAGCCTAGTTTTCAGCTCATAGACCATCCTAGCAAGGAAGTCTTTCTGTTTGCTAGTCCTCAGGAGGTTTAAGGTTTTGTGAGGGGGGTTTTTTTGGTTTTGGGTTGGTTCTTTTTGTTTGTTTCTTTTGTTTTGTTTTGGTTTTTCTTCTGAGAATTCGTATTCTTCTGGAGCCTGTGTTAACTTTTGGAGATTAAGTGGCCTCCATGGCTTGTCCATTTAGGAGTCCAAGAAGCTTAAACCTGTTTCAGTCTAATGGTAATTTCTTCAGTCGTTTGCCTGCTGGTTGATGACTGTTGTAATGTGCTGGCAGCCCTCTGCTCAGGTCTCTATAAGTAAGGGCCCATGCTGTAAAAAGAATGAAGAGGATCATTCAGACAGAATGTCCCCTACTGACAGTGTCAGAAGAGGTGCCAAGGACCGAGTGGGCTTTGGAGATGGGAAGACCACCTTAGCTTTTTCTGGGGAAGGGATAGTATTGGGAATGTATGAAGAAAGCAGCAGCTCAGTAAAGAGAGGATGCAGTCTGCAGAATCCTTCATCTGACACCTTTTATTTCACAAAAGTTATAAGGCAAAGACAGCCTGTGCTTCTGTTGTGCCCTTTGAAGAAGAGGGTGCTACGGAAATCCATGAGAGGGTTGCAGATATTTTAGCGGGAGTCAGCACAACTACCGCTTAGACATCTTCTCATCACAGCCTGTAGAAGAATATTCAGAACAAGACTCTTAATTTGATGTGGGGCATCAGCAACATCTCCTTGAGAGCCTGCTGGGCCCTAAATCATAGTGGTGACACTTGTGTCCAGACAAGGTGTGAGCTCTCTGTTGTGTCTGGGTTTGATCACTCTGGCAATTAAGTTTGGAGATAGGACTCTAAGGAATAGTTTTGCCACTTGGAGCCCAGCAATGGTTAGCTTTTTTTATTGTCAACAGTATTTCTGCTCCAGTTGATTCAAGAGAGTATTTCCAACCTCTAACTCCCCATTAATTTATGGATGCGATGCAACGTGAGCATTAAAACCAGGGAGAACTTGCATGTTCTGCCAGTCAAAACATCTGCTGGCAAGGCTTCCTCTGGTGCTGTGCTCTAATTCTCTCCATGCTGTGCCAGGCTTCAAACAAAGGCCTATTGTGTGGAGTGGAAGCCAGGGTGGCTAATGCCTGAGAACGTTGTTAATTGTGCCCACATGCGTGATTTTGGTAAAAGCATCTCCGCTGGCCCAAACTGAAATGCAGTGCTGTGTAACATGCCGTGTTTGAAACTGCTTAACATACCCTGGTGCAAATCTGTAGCATAAACAGCTTAACCCAAACCTTGTCTTTCTGGGAAAACTTTATTTGACGTGTCACGGTACTTACTATGAAGGCACATTTTTAACGCATTTATTATGGAAAGCCAGGAGTTTATGATGATAGCTCAGGAATGGAGCTCTGTTGGCAACTGAGATTTTTCTTGTGATCTGGTGCTGGGGAGGTTACTTGGACAGGAAGAGCATGGGGAAAAGACCCAGCTATTTAGCAGCACCTGGCAGGACATTACTTGAGGCATGTGCTGCTTCCAGGAATCGTGTACTGTGTGTAACCTGTTGCACAAAGTGAGTTGGTATCCAGATGGTTGGTCATCTCTGACTCTGGGTTTTGTGTGGTGTGTTTGGGTTGGGGTTTGCCTATGTTTTGCTTCATCAGAGTAATTTTTCCAGACTTCATTGGACTTAAAAACTGTAGTGGTGGAAATTAGTTGCATCTGTTGCTCTCTTTCTGTTCAGGATTTGTCTGCAGCATTGATAAAACAAATGGTGCTGGAACTTTTCACCAAATAATACCTGTAAATAATCCTTGTTCTTTAGGAAGCAGTTCATTATCAGCATTGATATCCCAGGTTCAAGTTGCTTATCTGTGACTGCATACACAAGCCACATGGCAAGTCTTGTCCTTGGTTGAGTAAATGTGACTCCATAAACTGACTTATTAGTGCAGATATACAAGCAGCTGCAAAATTTGCTTTCTGATTATATTTATGTAGCTTCTGCAAATGCTCCTGCTTGTTGATTCAAAGACTGAAAAGAAGAGGAGCCATGTTTATCACACACATTTTGTTCTATGGTTACAACAGAAGGGTTATGACTCTTGCTCCCAGACGCGTTGGTAATGGCATGAAGGTGAACACAGTAGGACATAAACCACCAGCATTGTTTCAGTCCTGGGGACAGAGAGACACATGCAAAAAGAGAAGCTCAGTCGTCTGCTTAATTTTGCCCTGTGTGAAATTTGCCCCTTTGTAGTCTATTTTGTTCTCTCTGCTAGCTGAGCCCTCTCCCGTTTGCTCCCTCTGGGAATATTTTTTCAGCACATGTGGCTTCATTCTTCTGTTCTGTGGGAATCCGGGTGGGGAGGGGACAGGCAGCTAAAATTAGGAAACTAGCAGGTCCTGTTTAAGCTCTGAGAGTGGGATAACAAAGCTGATTGCATTCAGTCGTAAGTTCTTGGCCTGCAGGGCTGATAGATACTTCTGTGAGCGCAGGCATACTGTTGGAGGAGAGTTTTGTTAAGCAGTCCTCAGTCTCACCTTCCTCCAGTTACCTGGCCCTCTGTGAGCAAAGCTTTGGACTCACTGCTGCAAGCACTGAGTGGGTTTGCAAGGGGTTGCAGAACTCAGCGTCCTGCCTTGTGGGATCACCAGACCCAGGCTTCTGCAATGGGGAGGTGTTTGGGCCAAAGTTCAGGGGTGTTCTCAGTCTCCTGAATTATCTTTGTTATGCAATTATTATTGTAATGTCAAGGAATCCCTGTCCCAACATTGCTTAGTCACTGTATTAATGGAGAAGAAAGTCCTTTTCCCAAAGCAAGGCCTTCTACAACTCGAGCAGTTGGTATGTGGCTCACCAGTCTTTTACCCCTAGAGGGCACTCCAGGCTTAGGCTGGCGGAGTTCCTGATGGTGTTATTTCCTATTAATTACTATAGGATTTCTGGTGTTTCTGATCCCCTCCTCTCAGATGCTGTGTTGTAAAGCAAGTGAAGGCTTATTTGTTCAGTGGGAACAAAAATGGCCATCTCTTATCCCTTGCAACTACTGTGTGGGTAGACTAATTTTCTTGGTCACTGAGTTTTGGTTTTGCTGGAGGAAAGCTGCTGAGAGGAGAGCTTCAGTTCTGTTTGGGAGGATTGTCACAGTCCCTCCATCCCCTCTGACCCTCAGGCCACCCAGGAGTCCCCTGGTGACACCTCCTTGACCTGTTGTGATCTTGGCATGAGCTCAGGCCCTACATAATTATTTTCTGTAAGCTTTGTCATGATGGCTGTGTCATGAGAACAGTCCATTGTCCTGTAAGGGGGCGACACTGTAGGGTGAGGATGTGTGTTTAGCCTGGGAGACATCTTAGGGAAAGAAATTACAAGTCTGTGCCATGCTGAACATTTTTTAGTAGTCATGCAAAAAAGATTGCGGTTGCAATCTCCTGTGAGAGCAAGAAAAAAGACTTAGTGGGTCAGACTATATGGGTCTGTCTAGTTCAATGTACTCTGTCTAATCGGGGCTCATAGCAGATGGTGGGGGAAAAATTACAAGGGAAAAGATAGGTATGGGAGGATCCCGCCCTTCTTCTGACAGTCAGCAGTTAAGGACTGTTCTTAGCCAAAGCTGGATTTGGGGTCGTCCTGCTTCATAATCACTAATGGATCTGTCCTCCATTAATTTGTTTAATCCTCTTTTGAGTCTGTCTGTGTCTAGCCTCCATGACATCATCTGACAGCAAATCTTTCTAATTTTGTATTGTAAGTGGGAAAAGTATTTTCTTTGCTTCTGGTGCTGCCTGCTTGTTTAACAGGAAAGCCCTTACTTCTTGCTGTGTAACACATAAACCATTCATGCTCTCTATAGCATTTGTAATTTTTAGTCCTGTCGCTGTCTAATCAATTCTTTTTCCACTTATGATTTTTAAGCTTTTATCTTGTTTCCCAAGATAGATTGTTTCTTTCCCATGATAACATGCTCAGTACACCGAAACCATTGCTGTTTACTTGCATCTGTCAGCTGAATGGCAGTCTTTGTGCTGGGGTGCTCTGCAAAAGCATTTTAGGCAAAGATTTGCTCAGAGAAACCTTTCATGAAGTTTAACCTTATTTTTAGCTAAACATAATCATTGACCTTTTAAGAAGGTCAAGCGCACAGAGAAGGGAGGATTTTTGCTTCCTGACATGTATATGCAAATATACAGATTGCGAGGTGGGGTCTTTCTCCAGTGCTTTATGTTAAAGCAGTTTACACATTTTCTGTTTTAATCAGTGCTACAGCGAAGCTTTTGATGCAGGATGGACTTTCATTTCCCTAATTTCATTGCCACAGATGGTTAGTTGTTGGAAAGGTCAGAAGGTCACACTGTCTTGTGAGTACAGCCATTGATCAGGAGTCAGGAGATTGGCTTTTTTTTCATGGTTTTGCTTCTGACCCGTTGTCTCTTCAAAGGGAAGGCTGCTTCTCCTTTTTGTGTCACTGGCTTCCCAATTTGGGAAATGAAAAGGATAATGGTGCCCTATCTTGTACATAGCTTAAGGTCCCTTCTTGAAATATATATAGACTTCTATAAGGTATATTGAACATAAGTGCAATAGGGCATTATTTAATAGATCAAAATTTAACTGCTATCTGTCAAAATGTATCTGTAAACTAATGTGCTAAAGTTGGAGCGTTACTGTTGTGGCTTCACGTAGATCAGATTTTGCCCAGATGATAGGCAATAGTTTATCAGTATTTTGGAGGAGAACAGTATTTTCTGAAAGTGGGCTGTGGCACAGAGGCTGAGGAATGGGAATTATGAAGGGATCCTGTTATTGCTGCAGAGCAATTGGAATTGCTCTTTGAGCTAGGCACAAGTGTTTAATAGGATCATATATGCAGAGACAAATAATGCAGCCTGTGCCTTGTGGCTGAGGGGCTTCTGCTGCCAGGAGAGCTTGGAGAAAGATTTGGGGCTCATGGATATTCTGACCACAAGCACCCATTTTCAGTGAGCTGCCCAGCAGGCTGATGTGATCCTTGCATGTGTTAACAGGGGATTGCCAAATACAAGTAGCAGGATTAAATAATCTGTGTACTACAATAGTGGAATAGTTGCAAAAATGTCCAGTTATGTTACTGACTGGTTGAGAAAGAAATGGAAAACTAGGTTTGGAGAAGAACCAGTAGGTGGATTAACAGCTGGAAAAATATGCCTTGTTGTGAAAGACTGTTTAGCTCATCAAAGACAAGCTTAGGGGTTAATTACCTGGCACAGGGAGCAGAAATTTGATAACAGAAGTCTCTTTGGTTTCATAGACAAGTGTATAACAAGTACTATAAATGTAGGCCAGAAGAAAAGGTGCACATCTTTAACAGAGAGTGTAATTAATTACTGAAACAGCTTAGCAGGAGTCTATTGCTGGCCACTTTAAAATCAGGACAGGATGTCTTCCTAGGACAGATTTCTTCTTGTTCAAAAGGAAACAGAGGAAGAAACAGGGTTATTCCTGGCTAACTGGCCAAGATGAACTATGGCACTAGTTTCTCCTGGCTTCCTATGCAAGAAAAAAAAAAAGGCTCTGCTAGTGCAGAGGGTTACTTCAAAGTTGGTGATTTCCAGGACAGACTCAAAAATGTAAATTTAAAGCTAAAATTTGCACTGAAGGCAGGGAAAGCAACAGCTGTCCTTTTAAGTCATGCACAAACCTGTTCCCCAGGTTAACTTACATAGACTTTCCTAATATGTTCTCACAGATCTCCGTGTTGTTAATGCCTTTATTTTTTTTTGGCCCTAAAAGAACTCTGTGAAGTCTTTAGCATTTTAATCTTCCTTTTCCAATTGAAAGAGGGTCTCTCTTTGTATGAGTTTCAGCTGAGTAGCTTAGCTCAGCAGCAGTTAGAGCAGAATTTAGGACTAGAACTGGAGAAAAACTAACTACAGAATGGCTTTAACAGGAGGGATGGGACTCGAGGGGGTTCCCACATGAACGGGGGGGGGGAATCCATTCCCTAACCACCAGCTTCTTTCAGACATCCAAGTAACTGGAATTTCGGAGCTAGGGATTAGCGAGCTGGACCAGTGCATCTGTCCAGATGCTGTATCTGGCAGTGGTCAATACCAGTATGTGCAGAGAAAGAAAATACCTTGCTTCTGGAGAAACGTGCCTAGATAGAGGTTTGTGCTGGAGACCTGAGGTATGGCCATTTTACAGTGACTTTGATCCACTCTTCTTGCCCCTCTTGGCCATGGCTAAGTTTAGACATGACAACTGTGGTAACTTCTGTTGTGCACTAACACATACGGGTTGCAAAGGTTGCTGCTTTTTGATGAAGTCATTTCTGGGTGCTGTCGCAGCCTCTCCTCCAACAGATGAAACAGCGCTTGGCATGTGCCCTGACGCATCAGGAGCTGCTTCTGTTGTGCGACAGAGAAGCCAAACTCCTTCCTCAGTATTAGGTGTGCCTTTACCTGTTTGTCTGTCCATTGCTTCTGCATAAAGCCAGCTTTTCTTTCAGGATCAGTGGCTCCTTCTGGGATTATTCTGGTGGTTTGCTTTTTGTACATGTCTAGAGGGAGTTTCATGGGCTTTGTGCAACATTTTCTCTTTCCTACTGCAGTGCCAGGCAGAAGAGCCCAGGACAAAAATGCCATAGCCTGCCTGCCCTCTAAGCACTGGGCTAGCTTGGTGGCTTCATTTTGGAAGGAGGTTACGTGGCAGTGATCTTCTAGGACCATTGCCATGGAGTTAGGTTTTGAGCTTGGCTTCCTGGTGTTTTGTCATGTGCTGATTGGCAGCCAAGTGGACAAACAGGAGGGGAGGGGTGATTTGGTTAGTATCAGATCAGGCTCTATGGAAAGTCCTGGATTCTGAGAACAGAAGTTTCTGGAAAGCATACAAATAAGTAAAACATTCCCAGGAAGCGTGCAAGAGCACAGAGGTTACCCAGGTTTTCATGTGTCTCTTGCTTTCCTCATCCTGTTTGCTAGCCTGGGAAGTTAGAGCCTCTTGCCACCCTGACTCATAGCCCTGGAATCTTGTCTCCCCTGCTTTCTGCAGAGCATGTGGGGCACGGAAAAAAGGGTGCTTCTAGGGAATGCAGTGTAAATTTGTGACCTCCACCCTTGCCTTTCCCATTCTTCCCTTTCTCTTGTTTTTCTTAACCTTGTACTTTTAATCGCAGAAACATCAGATGGGTCATTCACTGTTGTTGGACTGTAGCACATGATTGCCTCAACTCTGGACTTCCGCACAGCTCTGTAGCCACCGTCAAGCAGCGAGAATCTCTGCTGTTTCCTCCCTACTGTCTTGGTGCTGAAAGCTGCCTGACCTTGCGCTGTCTGCTGGTTGGAGCTGTGCAGCTGTGGAGCTTGTGGTTTGGGTGCTGGCAGACACTGCCCTCACACTTTCTTTGTGCAGCTGCAGTTCCAAGAAATACAGTGAACTAGAGACCTGGCTACAGGGAGGGGGAGGTAATACCAAGAACCTGTCAGAACATGAGTGTGTGCTGGGGGGGGAGGTTGGGGAACAGGAGTTGTGGGTGGAAGGGTGAGGCAGAGGCTCATGGGAAGCTGGAGGTGTTCACAAAGTTTTGCGTTTGTTTCACTCAACAGAGAAGATGGGGGGGGGGGGAGCAAATAAATGATAGCGTGAACTTAGGGCGAATCTGGCAGTGAAGCAAGACTTCCTGGAATCGCAAGGTGAAAGCAGGCTATAAGTGGCTTGGCTAAGAGACAAAAGCTTGAGAATCTGAGTGCTGGAAATAAAGTAGCATGAGAAGCAAATATTTGCGTCCTCTATATATGGAACTGCAGGTAATAGGTCTCTTCTAGTCCTCACAAGCTCTTCCTTTGCTAGCGAGGACCAGATAGCCTTCTCCCTCTCAAGGATGTCCTGCATTTTTCCCCTGTAGATTTTTAAATTCACTTCTGGCAAAGACATAGAGGGTCTAGATACTGCCACCTTCTCCCCACTCCATTTTGTGCTAAGCAGCAGAATTTAGGTACCTGAAAACCTGTCACTTGATGCCTGCATCACCTCTAGCCCAGTGCAGTGTAAAAACCCTTCCAGATACTTTGCTTTGCACCTAGCTTACCACACTTACGAATGCACAGGTTTCAGAGGTGGCTGGTGCTCTTGACATCCTCTTGAATATTTATTTGCACAAAATCCTGTCAAATGAGGGAGAAAGGGAAGTTCATTGATTATTGCTGTGCAAGAGGAGTTTGCAACATGCAGAGAGATTGGGATTTAGTCACACTAGTAACTCTGCAGAGCTGTGAGCTGGCCCCATTCCTAAGCCTAGCCTATTGCCCTGACTGTCGAACTATTTGCCTGTAACAGATGACAAAAAGGCCCTGGAGCACACTGGCATTGCTGGTGTGCCCTGGAAAGGCGCATGGCAATCCTGCAAGCTGCAGGGGAGAGGACAGCTGTAGGCCAGTTTTAGCCATATATAAGATTTGCTCCAAGGGACAGTGGTGGCTACTGAGCTCAGTTTTCCAGTGAGTGACTTCTAGCTCTTCCTCTTTGCTATTTGAACACTTCTGTATACCCATCTATTGAATGAAATGTGCAGTCTGCCCCTGCAAGCAGATGTCGGCGGCTCTGAGTCGTGGGGGCTGCTGAAGCCGTGTCCAGGGCCCTCCTTCCCTTCCACCTTCATGGCACTGCTAGCAAAAGCAGAGAGAGGATTTTAGTTTCTCTCTGGTTTTGTCTGTTTGCCGTTCAGTCCCTCCACTCCTTCCAACAAAAGTGGCTTTTGCTGGGGGAAGGAGCTTCTTGCACATACTAGGGGAGAAAAGATCTTAAAAATGTTCCACTTCCTCACTCTTGACACAAATATCACACTTATACCCACGTATGTGTACACCAGGCTCCAGGATAAAAGTAGTTCTGCCAGTACCTGTAGCACTGGTTAGCAGGATTTTAGTGTAGGCTGTGTTGTTACTAACAATAATGACGCATACTGTAAGCAATTACTTGAATTTTAGTAACTCCACAGTTGAGCATTCATCCTATCCATTGGTTAGCATGCTATGGGTAAATGTGGGGTCACGTGTCTCAAGATACTTCCCGAATTTATGATTTGACTTGGTCCTCAATGCGGCGCTTTGGATTATTTTTTATATATTTACAGTTTTTATCTACAACAGTAAAAACAAAAAGATGATTCAAGAGCAGCCAAACACTGTTTAGGTGATGTGGGAATTTGGTTCTGATCTTTGTGCCTTCTGCTTTTCTGCAGGAGGGCAGTTGCCCTCACACAGCTGTAGTCCTGCCTGTTCCTAACCGGAGTTTGTTGCCATGATGTAAAGTGGTGTCATTGGAAAGATGCGGATGAGGCTTCTGGAGCATTGGGTTCAATGCTCTGCTCTGCCGTAGTCCTCCTTGGGATGGTCACTGTTTTACAGTTGCTCATCTGGAACATGGGACCTGTGAGGATAAATGTGTTAAAGGTACTGAAGCGCTTAGCATGTTGCAGGGACAAGGCACCTGAGCAAGCCAACTCATTTTCCTGTTTTTAGACACTATAAAGACCCGCTGATTGTCAAATCTTTGTTTTATCCAAAGTAGCATTTTTCTGTAGTGAAGGACATTTCTTTCTCTGATGTATTGAATCCTGTAAATGATGTGAGTGAAAATAAGCCCCTTTAAACAGCCTGCCATTTCAGTTTAGTGTGCTAGGTTGTGGAGAATTTACCTAACATATTCCAAAGGTTAACTACCTAGGCTGCCAAAGTGTTTTCTCCCAGTGGAATTTTTATAATTTCATCTCTCAACCTTTAGAGCTGGTGATTAAACTGACAGTTAAGATGGCTTTTAGCAATGGTGGCATTACATTAGCAGATGTTTGCACTCTGAATCTGTTCAGTCTGAGAAGATATGGGGTATCCTACACAATAAAGACCACAGTCTTTGGCTATCTGCTGTTGTCTCAGTTACTCTGTGTCTGGGACTGGCATCTCTTTTTAGCACCTTCTGCCTCTTTGTTGCTCTTCCCCAGCTGTGGCTCTAGTCAGATTCTTGTACAGAGGTAGGGAATGTTTGTCTTGAATCGTATTTTGTAGTCTTTGTATGAATACTGTAATGCATGGCCAGAAATACCTAATCTCCCAAGATGAGATTTGAAAGTGGTTCTGCTATGTTCTGCAAAGTGCTGTAATTTATCAGTTTCTAGTGGTGACATCTTGGAGATGATGGTGTGCTTGGAGAGCACAGATTTTGGCTGGATGGCTTGCTAAAATGCTAAGAAGTATCTGAAGAATACGGTTTCAAAACAATTTGGGATAACTTAATCATTCATGATTTCTGAAAAGGAAACCTAGTGACAAGGGCAGTGGGCTAACTGGGCATGCTGTCTGTCATGGTTGCTGGGTTTTCCTGATTCTTTTGCAGATGTTGGGGAAATGTGGTTTTCACGTGAAAGCTCTGAGTGAAGACGACCGTGATACCACAGCCAGTTAATGCAGATACTCTAATTTAATTCAACATCGAATAATCTGTACTAGTAATTTTTTTCATAATTTGCCAGTTAGAATACACCTTCTGTTTTGCTTGCCAATTGAATTTATTTCATAAAAGAATTTATTTTCATAGTTATTGAACTTTTTGATTGTAGTGAGATACTAATGTCTGGAAAAGGATGTAGTTTCTTTATGTTGTCACATTATTTTTAATATCTTTTAATTTTGAACTATTATGATAAGCATGTATAATGCAAGAACTAGCCTTTGCCTCAGTAAGAAGTATATGAAATAACCAAGACAATAAGGCAAGGGAGTCAGGAAGTAGGATACAAAGCCGAAGTAATACCAACATCCCTTTTTTAATACACATGTGATGAAAACTGAAATCAGTCATATTTAAATAGGAGCTTTGGCAAGCACTCTAAAAATACTTTCACCGTGGAATGTGTAAAGTAGAAGTTCCATTAAAAACTCCAAGGTTGAAATTACTAATGATAAGCCTTAAGAAAGTTAATAAATGCTGACAATAGTTCTGCTGTGTGAAAGTTACATTTGGACGTTTGTAATCAGTAACTTGTGCTACTCTGTGATCAGCCCTGGAGGCAGATGGTTCTTCTGAGTTACTGTAGAGATTTCCTGGAAATATTTGTAAGTGACTAGAAATGGCTGGTATTTTAAAGAGTGATTTAATGGCTGAGCAGAATTTTTTAGGTGGCTCTTCTTCTGTGGTCTTGGAATCATCAGCACCTGCTTCCCCAAACCAGCTGCAGTTACAATATCTTGCTGTCTCCGTTGCTGAAGTGTTTTCAAACTGATTCATCTGGAGCTGTTAGCTGAAAGGCAAAAGCCATTTTTGTACAAAAGTGGGTAGATAAGGTATTTATTTTTCCCTATTGTCGTCTGAGTGCTGGTAGTTGTCTAATGGTTTCCCATAGACTTGTTGGGAGCCTGTAAGAATGTTTTCCTCCATAATTGTCTAGGAAAGGAATCCCAGAGCGGCAACAAGGAATATGTGATTTTGGAGGCTGTTAGCAGAACTCCCTTATGAGTGCAGTGCCAATAATGACATGGTAACCAGGGTAGGGCATTGCAGTGTGGCTCCTCATACCTGAGGCTAGCTTAGGTATCACTCACCAGACTTAACTTCGCAGTGAAGACACACCTCTGAGAGAGGCCTCTCAGAATAGTGCCCTCCAGCCTGTGGGCTGCTTCTCATTCCCTCTTGGGCTTTTGAGTAGGAGTACAACAGAGCTCATCGCTGAGGAGCACTGAAAGCTGTGGAAGGCAGAGGGCACAGCCTGGAGAAGCACGAAGGCTGTTGTCATTGAGTATCTGGTGAGCAGAGGCACGGGCACCTCTGGCTCTTTCCAGCTCAACAACTGGGGAGGATTTGAGAGAAAACAATGAAAACTGTTGAAGGTGCTTGTTGCTAAAAAACCCGTGAAGGCCCCAAAAGGCTGTGGCTGTGAAAAGGAGCCTAAAGAAGGTCAAGGAGCCAGTGGCTCCCAAAAGGCTAGTGCTGGCAGAGCCAGGCTACTGGAAAAGCAGCAAAGCCTAACACAGCTGAGTTGGAAATGGCAAAGGCTCAGAAAAGCTGATCTGAAGAAGTCATAATGTTACTAGAAGAAATATCGAGTGTTTACATGTTCAAATAAACCAAATCATTGCTTTTTACTTATGCTTTCGGGCTCTTTCAGCAGGAGGAATCAACAGGCAAAGGGTTCTATTAAAATGGAGCTGTTTGAAGCTGCCTGGCTTTGCAAGGCCTGGTCAATGTTGAAATATGCCTGTTTCTCCATCCCGGACTGTGAAGTAGTGCAAGCTTCACTTCTGTTCTCTGAGCACTGGGGGTGTGCTTGCATGGGCACAGTACTTTAATATGTTTAAAAGCAGTTCACATCTTGTGGGAAATCTTAGAAAATACTGTCTGACAAAACAGCCTCTGTCTCAGGTGTTCTGCTGTCAGGTATGTTTTGTTGAAGCTTATCTACCCTAACACTTCATTTTTTTTTTTATACCTGTTTGCATCCTGCCTCCCTACTTACTGCAGATGCAAATTGGCCTAGCATGAAGGGTGACCAACAGCAACAAATACCTTCATAAAAACTACAGCTTTGCACAAGGCATCTGTTACACTGCACTGGCTCCTGAAAAAGGCCATTGCTTTACTGAGAAGCTGACCTGTCTGCCAGAACATGTTGCTTTTAAATATTACTGCTTATGTCAAGAACGTGCAAGATTCCTTGCAAAAATGGAAGGCCAGTAGTTGTCCTGGTAATGTCTTTCATTTTTACCTGTTGGCAATATTAAGTCAGTTATTCTTTGTAAATTTTGTTAAGCTTTCTGGATTTACAGGAGAGATCCAGGAGCAGACCTCTCAAGTGAAATAACCTAGCCATCATGGGAGTGCCTTGGGCAGTAAGGCCTTGTTTCTGAACTGTTGCACCATGAAAGCACAAGGATTGCAGGAAGTTGTGAGCACCTGCTCAAGCTGCTGATGCACTCAAGGTGTTTATAAGGTTTCTGTCTTACAGTTTTCTCCAGTGAATGACAAGGGATGTTCATGCTGCAGTCTGAGGGAGGCACCTGTGTGCTTTCTCCAGTAGCTAGTCACTCCTTTTCACAAATGTTAGAACTGTGTATCTTTGAGACCTCTCCTGCTGTGTTGGATTTTACATGAAATTGCAAAGGGGTTTAAAAAAGAGGAGATAGATGGGAGGTAGGAGGCAGTGATTGTAGAGACACATATGGATCCAGGAGGACGGATGAAAATCTTTTCCATGTGACTTTATACCAACAAAATGTAGGAGGAGTCCACAATCTGAAATCCATGCAGGGAACTGCTCATTTGGATCATTTAGTAATTCCTTGCCTTTGATTTTCATCTGCAGGTTGGATTATTGGTTTAGATGCTATTAGGAGCTGTACCTCTGCCTCCAGATTACATACCATACTGAGATAGTGTAGGCATCTTAAATTTTGAAGCTTACAAATTCTGAAAGCTGAAATTTTGGAGTAAATAAAATTATGCTGCAGAAGATAATGTGCTCCAGCAGTTTGGTTATTGTTTTTCCCAACAGTGCTAGAAGATTTCAGAGGATCTGTGGTAAATTGTATCCTGAGGATTTGGTTACTAATCAAAGCACCCTGGGGAGATGGAGCTGAAGTGAATTCTGGCATGTCAGTTCCATTGCTGCCATCTGTGTTTTAAAAATTAGCAACAAAAATACATTTCACTGGGCTACAGAGTCAAGAAATTTAAACTCCAGTCCTCAGACCACAAAGGCGTAAGTCAAAACAGTTCCCTTAGAAATTATTTTGTTTGGTTGGTTTGTTTTTTTTTTTCATTAGGATCTCGTCTCTTTAATTGTGGAGGAAGAATCTCGGAAACGTGAGAAGAATTCAGGCCTCTGCTTCCCAGTTCCTATCCCTCATCCTGTGATCCTGGAGATTGGCTGTGGCTCTGGAGCAGTTGCTCTGAGTCTGTTGTGCAAACTGCCACAGGTGAGCTTTTTTCAATGCTCATGGTACAATAGATGCCTGTGTTACAGGACAATCCCACGCTACTAGTCTTCACTGAGACTTCACAGACAAACTTCTTTGCTTTGATGGGACTTTAGCAGCTAAGGTCTCTGACATCCAGGCCCTATAAGTTCAATGCTAGGTAGAAGAGGGATATTTAGGAATTGCTCTCCCCAGCTGTCTGTCTGCAGGAGTAGTGGAGACCTAGTCAGAGTGAAAGAAGCAAATGTGCTCATTCTTCAGCTATCGCGCTATTAATCACCTTAGATTGAAGCACTGGTGGGTGTTGGTTTAAGCTAATATCCCGGGCTGTGGGCAAGAGGGACTGAGGCATGGGCACACACTATGTTAGTCAAATTTATGGGGCAGTCATCTCTGAAAATTACCTTGCTGTGAATCAAAGGATCTCATCTCTAGGAGACTGGAGACTAAATGAATACAGGGAAGGAATTACCACAGAAGTGTCAGTACTTGGGATCAGTATGACAAGCATATGTCACACTGCCACAACTGCCAAACCACTTTTTTGCAGTCCTTTGTTCCCTAATAACAACCCACACCTTTTGAACAGAGTGAAAAGAGCAGGAAGGGGACTGATATCTGGGTGACCAAAGCCCTTCTTGCCCCTGATTGTTGTGGCATGTAACATGCTTACTGAGATACTGTTGGTAAACAGAGAGAGAAATTAATCCAAGATCTCATTGTGTGTGGCTAAGGGAAAAATATTCTCCTTTCCTCAGAATTGCAGACCAGCCAGTTCCTTCTTGTTAATGAGAATTGCTGTGGCCAGCCCCTCCTCTTGTAGAAGTATAAGACTTGATGTGTAAGAATTAGAGGTTGATGCCTGTGTTCCTCCTCCCAGTGACCTGATAAGGTTAATACTTGAGCTTCATGACTTCAAAGTATAATTACTCTGATTTCCTGAGCTGTACTTCATGCTGTTTTCCTTGCCTGTTAAGTTAAAGAGCTGTGTCAGTCTGTCCTTGTAACTGATAACTTCTTTCCCAGCTGGTCAACACAAATGGCTGTCCCCAGAGAAGTAAGGAGCCTTGACTGATTGGAGTTAGTGGTAGCCACACTGACAGCTAAGTGGAGTTTACACTCTGTGTGACCTCTTTAGTGTTTCAGGCAGAATTTGGCACTAGGGTGTGAGAAAACAACAGCAACTTTTCACTTATGGACTCAGCAGTGTCTTCCACCTTAAGGGTCAGCTTCATGTGTGTGGGTGCTAGTCTGAGGCTGTGAAATTAATCCCCCTAGGAACGATGGCCAATCACACCATCATCTCCAAATGCAAAGTAGTTTCTTTAAGCATGCTTTCTCTATGTAAATACTTACCAACATCTGTGTTTAAAAAAACATTAAGCAAAGCAAAAACAGGTCAGGCCTTTGCCTGCATTTTTCCCAAGGTGGAATGGAAGGTGAAGCAAATCTCTAAATGTGTAGTCCTATCTTAATGTTATGCTGGAGGACTCTCAAATACTTGACACACAGTCAAGTATGTGCAGTCAATACAGGCAGTGAATGTGGTGTAAGGACAGCAGCGGAGTAACTAGGCAAAAGGTATCTGCATAACAGATGGAAAATGCCAGAACCTCTGTGCAAGTGGTTGTGTTAATGCTGGGAGGGATTCTGTCCATATTAGAGAGGAAAAGCCTAAGACATGATCTTCCTTTAACCTGTGTCTGCCCCAGACTAGCCAGAGTGTTGAGCCTCACTACTAGGAGCTATGAACATATCAGGTGATGTAAGTCAGTGTGACTTCATTGTTGTCAGCTGAGTTGGTTTGGTCAGAAGCCTGTCTATTTTGGTCTCCTGCTGGCAGTGTTGCAGAGTGCCTTCCGTCACTCATGATCCCATCAGTGCCCTGAGATGCATTCTTCATGAGCTATTCCTTTTAAGAGTAGAGAGTGAACAGTCAATTGTCAGTTTTTATCTTGCATGTCCTTTTTGGCAGAGCATGTCTGCTCAGGAACCTTAATGTTTTAATACTTGTTTGGTGGGTTTGTTTTTTTCTGTCCCAGAGCCGGGTGATAGCCATAGATAAAGAGGAGGCTGCTGTGGATCTCACCAGGGAGAATGCACAAAGGTACAAGCCCACATATTACCCATTTTTTGTAAATTGTTTGAGAAAGACCAAGTACCTTCAATATTTGGACACATGGTTCATGTTTATCACCACTGCAAACCAGAGAATGTTTAGTTGGTTGAGCTCCTAAAGTGTGTAAGAATTAGAAGAAAAATGCTTATTATTTACCAGAGTATTTTTTTCTTTGACTTGTGAATGTGCTTTGCAAAGACAGCAGCCTAAGTAAAGCAATAGTACTTACATGCTGTCTGTCTTCCAAGGGCTTTTCAAAGTGTTTTCATGGTAACTACTCTTATTCCTTTCTGTGAACTTGGGAAACTCAAGGCAGCAGGTAGTAAGAATGTATATGTCACTTAGGAGGTTAAGGACAAGTATAGCCTGAACCTTTCTCTCTCTGGCTCCTTATATCATTATTGCCATGCTTGTTTCTGTCATTGCTCCTCTAGATATAAGCTTGCACACTCAAATAGCACTTTTACTCTGATGTGCTGGTGTGGTATCCCTCAGCATACTCCTTGCAGTCTTGGGTTTGGCGAGAATAGTGCTGCTGGGTCTCGTGCTGTTTGGATGACACCTGTGCTGCAGCTGGATGTTCAGTGCTGCTGAATCGAACATCTTGTGCCTGAAGTCAGGACAGATCTGTATCAGGTTGACCTTGTCCTTCCTAGTGGCTCTGCTTCCTCAGCTGGTTCTTCCTTAACTCAGGTTATTCTGAACTGTCACTAACATAGAGAGCCCCAGAGCTAGAATCTCAGGATGTTTTTGAGTCCAGGATCCCAGTCTCTGTAGACATTGTAAAAAGGTACAGAGCTCTAGTACGTATTCATATCCTTAGTAATTGCTGGGCCCTAGGCATTAATTAAAGCAGTCTCAGAAAGGATTCCTATTGCTTCCTCTTACGGAGTCTAGTACAGCTGTGAGTATTAAGTGGTGCTCATTAACTGACATTTCTGTCCACAGGGCCCACATACACTTTTTTCCCCCAAGCTGCTGCCAGCACTAGGGCTACAGAGACAGGCTACTTCTGTTTATGGCTGCACTGAGCTGCATCTCTGCACTTCTTGCAACCCAGTCCCAGCTCTTATGTGAGTCTGAAGTGATGTGTAGAAACAAGCACTTCCCAAATTTGTCACCTCACTATTACCCTTTGCTTCCTAGTCCAGTTATAAAGAATGGGGAACAGAGATTTCCTTCTGATGTGTCAGTGTCAAACCAAGTTCTGTTGCAATTTTTCACAGATAAAATAAAAGCTGGCCAAATCTTTGCCTCCTTGGTAGATTATTGCTCTGGCATCTGGGAAAAATCATCTTTCTTATTAACATTGCTTGTTGGCTCAAGAGTGGATGAGGGAGTGAAAATGCCATGCCAGAGAACCTCATGTTTCTCCATGGATATTTTCGTTGCATCCTTGTGATCTTGTCCATGGCATGGTGCCCTGTAGCTCTTGGGAGAGAAGCCAGTAGGATAAGCTGTGTTACTGCTTGACTGAAGCCAGCCTGGTTCCTGCCTTCTTTTCAGAGCTCCTTTATCACAGCTGTGTTTTCTAGATGCTTAGGTGAGCCTTGCTCTCACTAAATCAATCCCAGTGCTAGATGGCCCATCTGGGCACACTGCAGACAGATGCAGGAATCCCTCCCTTTCTTGCTGCCTATGTTTGCTGACAGGGCAGTACCATCGGCCCTCAGCAAAGGCAAATAGGACTTGGGTATAAGGCCTTTGTCACAGCATGCTCTATGAACCCCATTGGGTAGCCCTGAGGTGTTACACTGAAGAGCTGGGAGGAAGACTCTGCCGCTGTGGTGAGAGGAGGGAACATGCTGGGAAGAGCTGGGCTGTTTTAATTTTTCTAGACATTGACTGCACTGGAGGACAGGAGTTAGGGGACAGTGCAGACTCTCTGCCACCATGTGCTGTTGCTGGTTCGGGAAATGGCATCTCCTGTGGGAGGCTTCGAGTCTTTCTCCAACAGCAGATCTCAACCAACCTTGTCTTTCTGACTTTGCAAAGTGCTTCCTCTGACATTGCTCAAATGTCTTCACAAAAGCCAGAGGGAGAACTGGTGAGAAAAGAGAGGTATTTTGATGGATGGACCATGTAGCTGAGGAATTAGAAGTTCTGTTCCTTCCTTGCTGTTCCCCACTCTTTGTTTCTGTGGCCTCTCCTGTAGTGTCAGGTTGCCACCAAGCACCAAGGCTACTTTTAGACTGGTGTCTCTTTCCTGTCCTGGGAGCATCAAGGGAGCTTTACTCAAAATTCCTAAGATTTAAGGGGCTCACTGTCTCAACTATTTTCCCCTGGAAGGGAGCATATTCTGTATCAGGCTGGAAGCTAGGGATGGATCATGCCAGCTTGTGACAGACTAGAGCACCATAAGCACCATGCAGTGGCAGTCTGGCAGTCTCAAGGCTGTTGTTCTACCTTGGATTAGTGTAGTGAGTCAGAGAGATCAGAATCTTTGCCAAGATTTCTTCCTAAGAAATACCAAGGCTTTTATAGATCTGCTTCTTAAAAATAGCAAGCCAGCATGCTTCCTTGCTCACTTGTCACAGGTAAAGGAGAGGTATTTATGTCTTCTAAGTGCCTTCAGGGGTTCTGCTGCTGTGAGCACCCAGGGGACATCTGGCTGCAGATGAAAGGCACTGACCATAACATGTGTTTCCCAATTAATATGCACAGAGATGTCAGGGCAAGAAAGGTCATGAGTTAGAAGTTAGTATCTGAGAGATCCTAGTGTGTATTTTAAATACATTATACTGTACAGTCTGTGCATCAGCTGTCCCTAAAAGGAGTCCCTTTTCCTAGCTGTGTCTGGCACAGGAGTTCTGCTGCACTGCACGTGCTGGCCTCCCGGTAGTGTGCAGTAACATCTCATCACCTTAACATTGGCATGTGAGATGAGATTCAAAGATGCCTAGAAAATACACTCAGATGCCAGAACGCTGTTAAGATCTAGAATATGAGCCAGCAGTGTGCCCAGGTGGCCAAGAAGGCCAACGGCATCCTGGCCTCTATCAGAAATAGCGTGGCCAGCAGGAGCAGGGAGGTGATTGTTCCCCTGTACTCGGCACTGGTGAGGCCGCACCTCGAGTCCTGTGTTCGGTTTTGGGCCCCTCACTGCAGGAAAGACATTGAGGTGCTGGAGCATGTTCAGAGAAGGGCAACCAAGTTGGTGAGGGGCCTGGAGCACAAGTCTTATGAGGAGCCCCTGAGGAAACTGGGGCTGTTTAGTCTGGAGAAAAGGAGGCTGGGGAGACCTTATCGCTCTCTACAACTACCTGAAAGGGGGTTGTAATGAGATGGGTACTGGTCTCTTTTATCAAGTAACTCGTGATAGGACGAGAGGAAATGGCCTCAAGTTGGGGCAGGGGAGGTTTAGACTGGATATTAGGAACAATTTCTTTACTGAAAGGGTTGTCAGGCATTGGGACAGGCTGCCCAGGGAAGTGGTGGAGTCACCATCCCTGGAGGTATTCAAAAAGCACATAGACAAGGCACTCAGAACATGGTTTAGTGGGCATGGTTGATGGTTGGTCTTGATGATCTTGAAGGTCTTTTCCAACCTAAATGATTCCATGATTACCAAGGAGACTTGAGAAAGAATATGGCAAATATTCTTACAATAACAAGTCTACATATTTGAAGCAGGTGGGTTTGTTCTGTTTTTTGGGGGGGGGGAGGGGGGTTGCTGTGTGGTTTTTTGGTTGGTTTGTTGTTGTTGTTGTGGAGTTTGTTTTTGGGTTTTTGTTTTGTTTTGTTTTTTGGGGGTTGTTTTGTTTTGGTTTTTTGGGGTTTTTTTTGTTTTGTTTTGTTTTTGGGGGTTTGTTTTGTTTTGTTTTCGGGGGTTTTTTGTTTTGTTTTGTTTTCAGGGATGGTGAGCTTACCTGGGGGAGGCCTTGGAGATGCAGTTAATATGCAGCAGGGTAGGGGAATACTGCTGCATGTATGGCAAGGGGTGATACATACAAGTTTTGGGTGCACAGGAGCTGCACCCTGGAATCACCATGGGTGCAGAGTGTGCTCCTTGCTTTGAATGTTTTTCCTCAGGCAAAGAGCAGATCCTAAACTTCCCTTGCAGTTTGAGAGGAATCCAGCTGCAGTCAGTGGCATAGGATGTACGTGTATTAGATAAGAGATGTGGTATTTAATGATCTGTTTATAGAATGTGCTGTTCATCAATCCACACAAACATGCCTCCTAATCTTTCTGTTTTTGCATCTGGAATTCTACAGGCTGCAGCTCCAGGAGAGGATCCACATCTTCCACCATGATGTTTCATACAGTAACTCTTCTCACTGTTATGATCCCCTTTGCCTTTCTTCCTTTTTACTTTGATGGGGGAGGCAGGCATGAGAGACAGCCAAGGGACCCCTTTGGGATGTAGGCATCAGGAGGGTGTTGAAGTTAATAGAGAAAAAGGTCAGTAAGAAGTGTACCAGTGAAGCTTTTCCCTTCAGGGATTTCCAGGCTAGATGATCAGCTGAGAGAAGTCCCTGACTACACGAGAAGGTGATTTGTTCCTGATTTTAGGTGTCTAAAGGTTGTGTCTGAGCTGGTAGTCCAGGTGCTCTCTAGTGTTACTGGGGAGAGGCAAATATATACAGAGTGTAATTCATTCCATGCTGGCATGGATGCTTTAGATAAACATGTATGTGCCTGTCTCTCCATTGATGTTAGAGGCAGCCTGGATATTTAGCTTAGATTAAATGCCCAGGCTTATTCACCTGAAATTAGGTGAGCTGAACCAGGGAAGGATACCTGTTGTCTTCCCCAGACCCAGCTGAAACCAGTTAAAACTGCCATTTGGTAAGGCTTATCCAGTTAGGTAGATATGTGCTGAGCAGTTTCTTAGCCAGGAGCTCCAGGATTGTAGATTTGTTAGTGCACCTTTCTTACACTATTGTTTTTAGCACTGTACTGCGTCTTAGGGGTATGTCTGCACAGTCTTCTGTCTGCAAATCAGCATTTGTGCTGCCCATACTCCAAACAGCAGTAAGCCAGCCAGCTCCAGTCCAGAAGCCACGTAGCTGGGTTGACATTGCACCTGCGTGGGTAAGCCCTGTGCTAAGAGGCTGGCCTGAGGACAGTGCCACACTCACATGGTTACATGATGTCTGATTCAGGGCTGGTATGTGCCAGTGCAGATGGTAGCATAAGCATAGCAAGCTGAACTTTGCAGAAGAGCAAACCGTTAGGTGGTTGATACTGCTGAGAGGGCCTGGCTCTTCTGCTCATTAGAGGTCCTTCTGCAGCTCTGATAAGAGGAAGGATATGCATCTTGACAGCTAGTCTAAGCTCCCACTTAGGTCTTTGTGGGCTCTCTCAAGTTCCAATTGTTGCTTTAGATCCAGGTGGGCACAGAGCTCCAGAGCATCAAGGTCCTGTGCCTTGTAACATGTTCTACTAAGCAGGGCTGTTGATATGAAAAAATTATACTTTTCCTGTGCTTAGCTTTGTATCACTCTTGCATTCAAGGTGGGAGAGTGAGCAGGCCAGGCTATCCCAAAAAGAAATAGGATAAAATTTTATTAGAGAAAAGCAGAGCCAAACACACATAGGCATGGGTCTGGAGAGACAGTTTCCTGGATAGGATTTTGATGCTGAGCTTATAGGGAAGATTGTTATGGTTGAGAGCTGGTTGTGATTCTTTCTCTTTTCTAGGTTCTGCTGAGCAGCTGCTAGTCTGGGGCCCCATAGACTTCATAGTCAGTAACCCCCCATATGTCTTCCATGAAGATATGGCTTCCTTGGACGCAGAAATCCTCTGGTAATCAGACAAATAGATTTTTTCCTCTCCTGTTCCTTGAAGCAAGGTTTTTTGTCTGCTTCTTTATACTACACAAAATTGCGCACAAAACATGCAAATATAGTATACATGTACATAGTGTAGGTGTCTTTATATGGTACATAATAATACAGTGTTACTTTGATACTGCTTACAGGTCTGAAACAATATCAAAAGAATTTTAAATATTTATAAAAATGGAAAAAGCACACACTTTGAAATTAACAAGTTTCCAACCCAAAACTGTTTCAGAACATTTTTCCTGTTAGACTTTTTTGTTTTTTGTTTTTTATAATTTATGTGAGTTTATGAAAGAAAGTACAAGTAATCTGAGCAGCTTTTTGTAATGAAAAAAAACTTGGGTGGAAATCCTGTGACTGATTCTCATCCCAATACTTGTCTAAAGCAAACCAACCCCCACAAACATGAATAAGCTCTTTTGGGCTGTGCAACTACTTTGTGTGTGCTGGTTCTTCCTCAGAACTGATTGTCATGTGTGTGAGGACAAAGTCCTGCACACCCACCTCTGTACAAGATGTGCACCAGAGCAGATTCTGAAAGCTGAGCTTTTCTACATCCTAATTCGTTCTGCTAGGTTAGAAGGCAGTCCAACCTGGTTGTTGGCATGGTTGAAATAGAGCAAGTGATCCCTTGCTGTACAACCCACTCTCTCCCTGTCCAGCTAGCACAGAGAGAACAGGTCCACGTGTTGGAACTGTGTGATCCTGGCTGCAGTTGGCTTGTAATTTTCAGGAAGAGTTCAGGGGATGTTTTCTGCTTGTGCTCAACATGGAGTATCTCAGCCTCTAGTGGTAGCTGCCTTCTTACTCCCTGTATTTTACATAAAAGCTATGAGTGCTGTCACCTGCTATAGGAGTACTGGAGTTCAGGTGTGTTAGGTGCACCTTTCTCCATGGAGCGTAGGGCAATGCATCCTCGAGGGCATGGCTCATGCCACATGAATTGCTGTTAATGTCATCTTATTCCCACACTCCAGCTATGAGGACCTTGATGCACTGGATGGGGGAGATGATGGGATGAAAGTCATCAGAACAATTCTGGCTCTGGCTCCTTCTCTTCTGAAGGATTCTGGGTAAGCACTGTTCTCTGTTTGAATTTCATGTCTTTTGTTCATTGACGTCTATAACTTCTGGTTTTGTACAGGCACGTACAGAGGGAAAACAGTTGCAAAAATGTCCGTCTGTGTTGTGTCCCCCCCCATCTAATAATAGCAGTTTAAAAAACATCATGTGTGTAAGCAAAATTAGCTTGAAATCGGTTAATAAAAGGGTATGAGCCTTCCTTGACCAGTGGTGGTGTTTCATAGTCATTAGCGAAATGAGAATCTTTAAAGGTCAAAGCAGCAACAAAAAGAACATGAAAGAGCAGCAGAGAGAGTGGGGAAAAAAAAAAAAAAAGAGGAAGCTTTCTAAGCAGAATAGCTGACTGAAGGAGAAGCAATATAGAACTCTGTGCGAATGGATGTAGATCTCTACTTTCTCCCACCCTTTAATTAGGGGAAGCATGTTTATTGTGCCAGGATACAATGCTGAATATCCCAGGAGAAGGAAGATCAGCCAGGGATAGTTTCTTGAATGTTAAATTTCTCCATGGTTAATACTCAGGACTGATTGTTCTTATTCTCTGTCATGTGGGATCCATTTTGTGCTTAAAAATCAACACGCTGATACCCAGAAGTCTGTTGTGCCAGGGCATTCACATATCCTGTTGAAAATTCCTGACATTCTGCCAGTATAAGAGAGGTCATTGAAAATCTGCTGTTTTGAGAGGAGGAGCAGGAATATTGAGAGGCATACTGCATGCAGAAGAATTCGTTCCTTATGCTTTGCATGACCACAAAAGCAGAAGATGCTCCTCAGAACTTCCCAGCAACAGAGATTGGTCCCGTGGGGTTGTTCATTAGGATTATTTTTTCCTTCCCTTTTTGTTTGTTTTATAAGGTGGAGCCCCCTTTGAGGAGTGGAAGTTTTTTAAGGTCAGGAATGAGATCCACACCCAGCTTGTAGTTAGTTTGGTGAATTTATAGAGAGTATTCAGCGTGGGATGTTTTAGGAATTCTCAGGAGAGCATATGATTGGGGCTTGGCTTCCGTTCTTTGCCTGTTAAACTTGTATCTTGCTGCGCTGTCACAGGCTGTAACCAGTTCCATCATCTCCACGTGGCTGTAAGCTAGGGTGGTTCTGCCTCATCGCAGGAGTGGAGACTCAGAAATGCGCCAGTATCATGAAACATAGATGGAAATAGCCCTGCAGTGCCCAGGCCTAATCCTGGTGCGCTAACTGAGGTCATCTGTTTAGTTCCTTTATCCCTGCTGCACTCTCCTTTGTACAGTCGTCTGTGTAGGTCTGAATGCTGATGATGTTTTCATAGCTGATTTATGGAGACATTTACTGTGGGAAAATGTGTGTAGTAACTTGTACTTTATGACTCTCACTACTGGGACTTAATGTCACCCTGCTTATACAAAGAGGAACTTCGTGCTGCCAGTCCAGTGGTCGGTGTTCATGCATTTGCATCATAAAACTTCATTCTGGCCTTAAATCTTTGGGGGCTTCAGAAAGACAGAGCTGGCAGTATCTTTGCATGGGGTTCAAAAGGTATCCTTACATCTCGATACAAGGGTTTAACTGCTTACACAGAGGAGTACCATCAGAATTCCTGCCAAGATCAACACTTTCTCCCCCTGAAGAAGGCAGTTGGGATCTGCATCTTAAATGGACAGCTGTGATCTGTTTTAGGATTATTGGATTGCAGTGTGTTTGCTGACCACCTCATTTTCTGCACTGGAAGGAGTCGTCCAGAAAGACAGACCTTAATTTTTATCAGTTTAGTGACCTAAATGTGTATATCTCCCCACTTTCTACTCCCAAATGTGTCATTTCAGGAGTGTGTTTCTGGAAGTTGATCCCAGACACCCAAATATGGTGGAGAACTGGCTACAGGCACACCCCAACTTGCTACTCATCCTCCGTGCTATTCACAAGGACTTCTGTGGCAAGTAAGTCTTTTTTTACCTTCAGATTTTTGCTTCAGGTATAGGTCTGTGTTCTTTGTAGATTACATCCCTGCACCCTGATGTACTGAAGAACTCAGCCAAAGAAAGTCCACAGCTGAAGCCAATCTTTAACAAAATAGGAGCTCCCTTCAAGTATCTCAACCTTCTCATACCCTGAGATAGGCTGGCAAGTGTTTCTGAGTCAGAAATTCTGATGCAGGTAAGCATTTTTGATGGGGTGACCAGCTCTGGTGAGATTTCCACCATTGGAAAATTGCTGCTTTTATAGGATGGAGGTAGAGGCATGTTCTCCCTAGCAAAACTTAAAGCTCTAGTCATTCTTTTTCCCACAGGCCTAGGTTTCTGCACATCCAAAAACAAAGCA
Organism: Haliaeetus leucocephalus; assembly: GCF_000737465.1. NCBI lineage: Eukaryota > Metazoa > Chordata > Aves > Accipitriformes > Accipitridae > Haliaeetus > Haliaeetus leucocephalus. The sequence goes on along the minus strand of NW_010972584.1, from coordinate 1,009,764 downwards.
GATGACAACTGTACCAGAAGTAATTCTTCTTGTAGTATGCTTTTTGCTGGTGAGCCCTGCTAAACAGCTTGTTGAAAACTCTGCGTGGCAAAAGGAATCTCCATGTAATTCCCCAGTGCATTGAACTCTCCATGCAGTAGCAGACCCCCTCGTTTCCTGATACAGACTTCATCCAGAGATGCAGAACTTCAGCAGAGCATGTAGAAGTGTTTCACCTTCCTTGGGGAACTGCATGCAAATTTGCTCTGCTAAAGTGACTCATTAATCTCAGGACTCAATATGGAAGAGTTCACAGCTACAGATATTTCATTAAAAATACAGCTTCTCAACATGCCAGATCACCCATTTGACCTAGAAAGAATTTCACTTTTTTTTTTTTTGCCTTGAGATAAATTTGTATAGAATGTGACCAGACTGGATGGTAGGTCCAAACTCTGGCTTATATTGGCATATGGATTTGCAGGTATGATGGGACATGACTAACTCCACATTTCAAATTCAGTTCTATTCCAGGATTCTGATCCTCTGGAGTAGATCTCCAACAGCAGAGCAGCCTTTGTTTCCCAGTCCTGCTGAGTGACATGTCGTTGAAGGATCATTGCACATGTTACACCATCTGAATCTACAGCACCTGACACTTGGTGGATGCTGCCAGAAACAATCAAAACATTCTAATAAAGATAGTGCTTCAGATCAGTATCCTTACAGGAACTGCTGTGCAATTACATTTTCAAAGATGCTAGCAGACCTGAATAAACATCTGGCACCTGCACATTGCTTCTGATAGTAATAGAAATGTCTAACTTCCATGTAAGGCATTTAAATGCAAGACTTTACAAAGAAGGCCAGAATCGCTACTCCGGTTTTGCAGATGGAGAAGTTGAAAAACAGGAGGTGAAATGACTTGTAAAAAATTTGACAAGCTAAGTTTGGAGTAGGACCCAGTCTCTTGACAGCCGTGGGAATAGCTGAGGTCTGCTTCTTTGGGAAGGATGACTCAGAGTAGGGCTGCCTGAAACAACATTGAGAGAAGTCCCTGAAATGGACAGTCAACATCGTGACATTATAAATAATGGCAGGATTAAATTCAAGCTGCTGCAAGTTCCCTTCCTGACCATAGCTAGCCAGGGAAGGAAGGAAAGCAAGCAAATGAAAGGATCTGGTCTACCAGTCTGAATGGAAGCAGTTGCTGGGCCAGTGGAGGTGAGCACTCAGTAGGGGTGGAAGTGTCTAGACAGTGACCTTTGCAGTCTGTGTGCACCAGGGAGGTGCTGTCAGGCTTTCTGTCCGGGCTGCACTGGGAGTGCATGGCCAGAAACACTGAGGTAGGAGTTGCATCAGCAAACTGCATCTGTTTGGAAGGCTGCAGCAGATTCAGAGGACTTTACATGAGCACTAATGCATCTAGTCCCTTTCCCCTCTCCTACACTCACACTCCCCACTCTTTCATTTGCTCTTTAACTCTTGAACATTGGACCTGCTTTTCCACAGATACCCGAGCTATCTCTGATGTACCAGCGCTTGGGTCTCCACATGGATCCTTTCCCCACCCTCAGGGCTTATACAGCTCTGTTCACAAACTGGCCTTTCACCCCATCATATCACTCACATTTATCCTCCCCACCGCTCTGCGCACCCCAGTAGTTTGCCATGTCCCATACACTCTTCACTTGAAGTTATGAGCCTTCTCTGGACTACAGTACCTGCCCTGGTTAAACACAGTAGAAGAAATCTAGGGAAGGAGAGAACTAAAAAAGTTCAGTTAAAGTGCACTTGATCGTAAGTTTGGAAATAAAGTTCCAGCACAGCTGATTTCTGGCAGTTTTGCCTGCTAGAGCTGTGAGTACAAATTGTAGTCAGAGGTGTTGTTTGGTTTGTTGTTTTTTCTTTAAATAGTAGTTTAGGGTCTTTTTTTTAAGTTCAGTTTGTCAGACTTTGTTTTAAAATTAAATGAGTTCACAGATTTCATCTGTGTGTTAGCAGTGTTTATGTATGACACATGCACAGCTTACTTGTGCAGGATGCTTTAAAAGCTGGATAGTTTACTGGCTCATGAGTGTTAAACAGCATCATATTGCATTCTTCAAGGAGTAGGCTGATTCCTTGCAGCAGGCTAGAGTCAGATGTCCCTCTGAGAGTGCTGGTGACTGGGCTGCAGAAAGCAGAGTGCCTTTTCTCAGGAGCATCAGTCAATCACTTGTCTGAGCTCTGAGCAGGACACTTTCTCTGTGAGACAGACTCTTGGTCTAATCCAGTAGGACAAGTGTTAAATTCCTATATTTATAGCTAAAGCAGTAATAAAAACACTTGCATTTCTGTGGGTTTGCGTTGCATAGTGGTTATATGTCTCAGAAAATCACATGGTGCTGCTGACCTTCTTATAAAGATGAGAATGGAGAAAAATTGTTCTTCCTCCCAAGAGGCTGGATTTATTTGTCAGACTTGCATCTGAGGGAATGTGCTGGTATAGTACAATGTGTTCTTCAGTGCTTTACGCATATTGGCCCAGGTTCATTTTGGTACGGAAGCACTGCAAAGCGTTTTGGAGATGGTGGTTTTAAAGAACCACAGGCACTCCCAGCACACTTGATAAAGCACTGGACCGTGTGTGTGTTGTCTTTGTTGCCTGTGAGCAGGAGGTTCAGCTGACGCCAGCAATATACTGTGCATGTGAGCTCTCTGCAGAGGCATAGCTGCTCTCTGAGGCCACAGAAGGCTGACGCTTCAGTCGGCATTTATGTAATCTAGCATGTGACATATGTTTAATTTTCTGGGAACTTCCTGGGTCTTTGGAACCGTATCAGAACGGTGATCTGTTTCCTGAAGTGATGCTTTCAGAGAGGGGCTTTGTTTTCTTCCAGGACCCTGAAGAGTGTGGCTGGGTGTGTGCTCACGTCTGCGTTTTGCAGAGTTACCAGCTGTAAAGTATCTACCAGGATAAGGCTGGCCCTCCCTGAGGAGTTGGTAAAAGCTTGGTCTTTGGCAGAGCCCTGCAGATGGTGCTGTGGTCCCAGCTTAGCTGTGCCTGTGCTGGAGAACAGTCGCCACAGCTTCCCTCTGTGTGGGGAGTGTGGCAAGGTGCAGTGCCCCAGTGAGAGAACTCGGGTCAACACAGGGCTTCAGTGTAGGCACAGCTGCAAAGTGGGGCTTTAACCTCTATTCCTGTGCCAGTAAAACAGCTTCGGCACGGGGCTCATGTAGGGAAGCTGGAAGGGGACCTCACAGCTTATGATAGAGGACTGGGATTGTACCCCAGGCTGTTAATGGGAGGCCTGAAGCACCCCTAGGGCTGCAATAATCCATGGTTTTGGACAATCTCTAGTGTGCTGGAGGACAGAGTACCATTCTTGTTCTGGTGTAATTTTCATCTAAGCACTCTGAAGTGCAAGGACCACCTGTGTTTTCAGCCTTCCACCCAAGATCACAGAATCATTTAGGTTGGAAAAGACCTTCAAGATCATCAAGTCCAACCATCAACCATGCCTGCTAAACCATGTTCTGAAGTGCCTTGTCTACACGCTTTTTGAATACCTCCAGGGATGGTGAGTCCACCACTTCCCTGGGCAGCCTGTCCCAATGCCTGACAACCCTTTCAGTAAAGAAATTGTTCCTAATATCCAGTCTAAACCTCCCCTGCCCCAACTTGAGGCCATTTCCTTTCGTCCTATCACGAGTTACTTGATAAAAGAGACCAGTACCCACCTCATTACAACCCCCTTTCAGGTAGTTGTAGAGAGCGATAAGGTCTCCCCTCAGCCTCCTTTTCTCCAGACTAAACAGCCCCAGTTTCCTCAGGGGCTCCTCATAAGACTTGTGCTCCAGGCCCCTCACCAACTTGGTTGCCCTTCTCTGGACACGCTCCAGCACCTCAATGTCTTTCCTGCAGTGAGGGGCCCAAAACTGAACACAGGACTCGAGGTGCGGCCTCACCAGTGCCGAGTACACCTCCCTGCTCCTGCTGGCCACACGATTTCTGATAGAGGCCAGGATGCCGTTGGCATTCTTGGCCACCTGGGCACACTGCTGGCTCATATTCAGCCGGCTGTCAGCCAGCACCCCCAGGTCTTTCTCTGCCATGCAGTTTTCCAGCCACTCTTCCCCAAGCCTGTAGTGCTGCTTGGGGTTGCTGTGACCAAAGTGCAGGACCCGGCACTTGGCCTTGTTGAACTTCATACGATTGGCCTTGGCCCATCGATCCAGCCTGTCCAGATCTCTCTGTAGAGCGTTCTTACCCTTGAGCAGATCAACCCTCCCTCCCAACTTGGTCTGCAAACTTGCTGAGTGTGCACTCAATCCCCTCATCCAGATCATTGATAAAGATGTTAAACAGAACCGGCCCCAACACCGAGCCTTGGGGGACACCACTTGTGACCAGCCACCAACTGGATTTAACTCCATTCACCACAAGCCTTTGGGCTCGTCCTTCCAGCCAGTTTTGCACCCAGTGAAGAGTACACTTGTCTAAGCTGTGAGATGCCAGCTTCTCAAGGAGTATGCCATGAGAGACAGTGTCAAAGGCCTTGCTGAAGTCGAGGTAGATAACATCCACAGCCTTTCCCTCATCCACTAGGCGGGTCACCTGGTCATAGCAGGAGATCAGGTTGGTCAAGCAGGACCTGCCTTTAGTAAACCCATGCTGACTGGGCCTGATCCCCTTCTTATCCTGGACTTGCAATGTGAGTGCTCTCAAGACAAACCGTTCCATAATCTTCCCTGGTACCAAGGTCAGGCTGACAGGCCTGTAGTTCCCCAGATCCTCCCTCCGACGTTTCTATAAATGGGAGTCACATTGGCAAGCCTCCAGTCCTCTGGGACCTCCCCTGTTGACCAGGATCGCCGATAGATGATAGAGAGTGGCTTGGCAAGGACCTCTGCCAGTTCCCTCAGTACTCTTGGATGGATCCCATCGGGTCCCATAGATTTGTGAGTGTCCAGATGGTGTAGTAGGTCACTAACTATTTCCTCCTGGATTAAGGGGGGGTATGTTCTGCTCTTCGTCCTTGCCCTCCAGCTCAGGGGGCAGAGTACCCTGAGGATAGCTGGTCTCCCTATTAAAGACTGAGGCAAAGAAGGCATTAAGTACCTCGGCCTTTTCCTCATCTCTGATGGCAATGTTCCCTTCTGTATCCATTGAAGGATAGATATTCTCCTTGGCTCTTTTTTATTGTTAACATATTTGTAAAAAAGATGTGGGGTGAAAGGGACTTTCTCAGGGACCTTAGAGAGTCAAAGAGATGTGTTTATCCTCATAGCGTGCTCAGCCCAGCTTGTGGTCTTGTAGGGATGAGACTCCTTTCCAGGTGAGGAACTGGCAGACATAGAGTGACTGCAGTAGGGTGACACAGGAAATCTCTGGGGACCCAGGTGACTGAATGTGTGTGGATTACTGCCCAGCACTCAGTTCCTTGATGCAGGGCCATAGATCAAAATGGGTTGGAAGAGAGCTTGACAGTCATCTAGCCCCATTTCCCTGTCCAAGTAAGAATCAACTTGGCTTACATCATTCCTGACAAATGTTTGTCCAGCCTGATCTAAAAGGCTTCCAATGCTGATAAAGACTTTTGCATGCAATCTGTTCTGGTGTTTTGTTGTTTTATCTGCTAGAAAGTTATCCTTTGTACCTCATCTTCCTTGCCGCTATTAAAGCTGAGTACTTCTTCTCCTGTCCTGAGGTGGAGACCAGCTGACTCTCTCCTTAGAGCAGCTTCCATGTGGTAGTCTGTTCCTGTGTTTCCTCACAGTCTTCATTTCTGAGGGAAAGAACACCAACATTATGTTTTTTTCTGTAGGCTGCTTGCCCATCCTTCCCTCCCTGCTTGTGAGATGTAAAAGGGGGGACCAGGTATGCTGAAGGGCAGTGTGCTTCAGACGTCACAGGTGATACTTGTGCCTGTGGTGATTGGAATAACAGAGGTGCTACAGGTCATCTTATTACAGGGGAGGAGTAATTTCCTAAGCAGTGAAGACCAAGCCAAAAACTTGCATTAACATTTTGTTTGTCTGGGCAAGTTTTCAAAAGCTGTATTTAAGTTTTAATAAAATACTATTTCTATTCCAGGTTGCACCCAGAGGGACAAATACCGAGTGAGAGAAGGCTTCTCTCTCACAGTCAAGATGTTGCGATACCAAGAGAGACTTTACTAGTTTCCAGCCTATTTCCTCTTCCATAGATGTTTTGATATGCTTTGAGTTAAGTGTCAGAAGTTAGAGATGTTCCTCCCTGTGGAGCATCATGTCACATTCCTCCTCTGTTTCTTGTGCCTGGCAGCTGCTTGCAAATCTCAGCATGGTCCATCCAGTCCCTGGTGAACACAGGAGGCTATTTACATGCTACCCATCCTGCAGCCCTGGGATCATGGCCAAAGCATGCTCTGCATTCAGCTGTTGCAATTGGGACAGGTAGCAGAAGTTAGTGTAGCCTCGGGGATGTTCTAAAATGTGCCCTAGTTGCAGAATCGGACCTGTACCCAGCTTTCTCCTGCCTTGCAGTCACCTCTTTGGTTGTGGCAGATGGGCTTAGGCTGACATGCCCGGGCTTCAGAGTCTGCATCTGAACTGTTCCCAAGATTTGCCCTCCGGCCTGGGGTAGTCTTTTGTAAGTGCCTGCAAGCAGGAGGTGGTGTCTTGCAGGATACTGACGTATATGACCTCTCTGTCCCTGGACTCTTTGGTCTCGCCTGCCACTGCCACAGTGGGTCTCTCAGAACAGCCTTCTGAGGGTGGAATAAAAGTACAAGCGGTTTGCTAAAATGCCTGCTCATGTTAGTTGGGGTTTTTGATCCCTTCCAGAGAGGGTACATGAGGGTTATGTTACCGCTAGGTAGAAGGAATGGAGCAGACCAAGGAACACGCTAGTAGTAAGAGGAGTGATCATGCTAACATAGATGTGCTGTGCTGAACTGAATACCATGATTGTTTTCCTTCCGGGCTGGATCCTGGGATCAGGCCTTTGGGGAATATGGTGTGTGGAATTTGGAGTTTTTGCAAAACCAGCTCTTTTTCAGGGGATATGCTCTTGAGCAAACTGCTTTAGATTTCTTTCTCTCATGCCTGAGGAAAGAAATCCACATGCATGCGGATTTCACTGTGAGGGCAGAGCGGGTAGGGCTGGCAGAGAAGGGGGAACCTGTTCGTAGCATTTCCTGCCCACAAGCAAGGCTTGAGTAATTCCAGCTGAGCCCAAAAGCAGGTGTGACTTGTACTCTCTTCTCCATCTGCTTTTGCTAGGTCAGAGGCAAAGAAGCTGTCATTCCACTTTGCTCCCTTTGGGAAGTTTAACGCTGCATTTGCTGGAAACTTGCCAGTGGTTCTGTCCTATACTGGGATTCGCGAAATCTGGATTCAGATCCCTGCTGTGTGACAAACTGCCGGCCTGACCTTGGGTGTATTATTGCTTACTCTGTTCCCTGCTGTTACGGTTGGAATAATATCCCTTTGCTGTCTTACAGCCCGTTGTAAGAGTACCTTATGTAGAGGATGTGGGGTACTCAGTTACTTCAGAAAGGACTGTGACTGTTCTATGGCTGTCTCTTCTTCAATTACATCCAGAAAGAGCAAAGAATGAGCCAACTTTTATGAAATCCGTCTCATCTGCTTCTTGGTGACAGAGCGTACCACTCTGCTGCAGCATGATAAATCAGATTTGCTTTGCTGATTTCCAGTGCTGCCAGTGCAAAACCAAAGAACGTGGGAGTAAGCCAAAGTACCAGCACTAGTTTTTCTGCAGCGAGCACACCTCTGAGCATGATGAGAGCATGACGCACAGTCAAACCAGCCTGCTACAGAGTCCTGAGAAAGTACATCCTTTCACAAAAGCAACTGGTGCTTTTACAGTGCATGAACATCAAATACATTGCTGTTGCAGACAGGTGGAGAGAAATGCTGTCACATGTTTTGGTCTCCATCATTTGTCTCTTTTATGTGGTTGATGTTGCTGTAGCTGTAGCTTTGTTTAAGCGACAGCTTCAAGATCTAGAGATCTGCTTCATCTTCTCCCTTCACCAGCAAACCTGAATGGTCATTATTCTGTGTCTTGCGTGCTCATCCTAGCATTTTGGGCAGAGTGGACATCAACATGTCATTTCAGTTGCAGCTACCCCATCAGTGTTATGATGATAACCATGGCTACATAAGCAGCAAGGTTACCACAGGATAGAAGGCCTTAGAACAACTACATGTGAACAAACTGCTGCCTGGGGAGGAAGGGGCCTTGTCTCCTTTAAGTATTTGCTCTGGGTTCAGCTTGCTTTGAAGGGCTACAGAAGTAGTCTCAGGCTTCATCCTTCCTTTCGTGACAGCTGGGATGTTCTGAGATCATCCTGTCCATAGCAGGGAGCATCAAGAGACATTGCAGGGCTTCTCAGCTCCCGGGCTGGAATTTGCAGCATGGCAAAGAAGAGTTTTCCATCTAAATATCTGGGGCCAACAGGTGCAGTGAGAAACTGAGGCACAACAAAGGAAGGGCCACTGCAGAGTCACAGGAAGAGCTCAAATGCTCTTAATGGCAGTTCTGGCAACCTAGCTCTAGCTGTACTTGTTCCTCCCTTTACTAGTTCTTTCAATAGTATAGCCATCCCAGCTGTCACGTGGGAGGATGACAGTGCCTCAAGAATAGGAAGGAGTTATTATTATTCCTTCCTGTTTGCATGAAGGAAGGATGGGAGAGTGTGACCTGAGAAATGTTCAGTTTTGAGAGCCGCAGTCTTGAGATATGACATGAGGGTAATTTTCACAGTTTGTGTTACTGGCACAGCCATTACTAAACACGGCAGGACCTGGACATATGCAAATGACAGATGTGATGGAGGAGGAAGGGAGTGGTGAAGAAACCATTACATGAAGTTCATCTAGAGAAGGCAAGGTTCTTGAGAAGGGGTCTGTTAAAATGAAGCTGCGGTTTTAGGAGGGATGGCCTGCGCTGCCACATTCCAGCTTTGCCACTCTGAAGTAGATGTGTGGGGCTGAGTCTCCATAAGGTGCAAGTTGTATATAGGAGGCAAACTCTGAGCATCTCTGCTTAATATCTGTGCTTCAGAGAGTGAATGGAGCCCCTTCTCCAGTGTGGATGGCTTTCTGGTGGACCACAGGTGATGGGCAAGCAACAGTGGACAGAGCACAGGACTCTGAGGAGCCTTGTTGATCAAGAGCAGAGCACTGCTCGGAGTGTGTCACGAAGATGCCACTTGCCCGAGTTTCCATAAACACCAGTTGCACAGTTAGGTATGAGTATACAGGAGGCAGAACTCTGCTCCTAGTGGGATGTATTCAGCGGTTCTTACATGGGAGATTTTGATTTCTGCTTTATGCTAGCTGCTGCCTATAGTTTTAGCTCCCCACCTGCTTCTTCTTCCTTTCTTGATGGTTAGCTCATCTCCTGTGTTTTGTATATACGCTACAGCATGTGTACGGTGGGGCATGCCCATCAGCTTGATAGCACAGTGCATACTGCAGTGGAATCCTTATGTGGCAGCCTGAGCTGCTGCAAGAGCTGCAGTACCCAGCAATGTTGGTAGGAGTGGCTTCTGCCATCAAAATCCTCACAGTTTATCTGAAATATTCATCCAAGACTGTCTAGAATGTGAAGACAGTTGCTAGGGTTGTTGAAAAAGGCCACATTGCTGTGTGACTTACCTGGGAGTGACCACCTCACCATACCTTTTCACTTTGAGCTTGCTGCTTCTCTGGAGTCCTTCTCTGAGCTTTGCAGTTCATGGTGTGTTTGTATTGCTATAGTGCTTAGAGGCTTTTCTCACAGGTCGCTCCCTCTCTCTCTAAGCTTTCAGTACTCTATTCCCCTGCCAGTACCTTGTTGTGTAACTCTCCCCCTGCCAATATTGTTTGCTTGCATGGATAAATTTCTTTATACTGGATAATTTGGAATAACCTTGTGACTGAAAAATCCTAATCTAAAAGGCAGTTTAGTTCTGCATTGTCCTTCATGTGATTTTGCTGCTGATGGGATTTGCTGGGGTGGGAGTCATGGTGCTGGCATGTGCACTCTTTGAGAAAAGCAGATTAAGATCATAGTTCACTCAAACAAGGCTTCTTCATTTAATGTGTATGGGCAGTGAGCACTCAGGCTGAAAGTAGATTTTGTACTTTAACTTCCAGGTCAGTGAGTTTTTTGTCCCATTTGTGTCAGCAGACAGTAGCCCTTTGTTCAGCATCACAACTTCTTCCACCTCAGCAACGCGCATGCACGCGTGCACACACACATACACACGCACGCACGTGATGCAGATCCTGAACTGTGCAATAAACTCCACAGTAAGTTAAGTTCCATAAGCCCAGCAAATATATCATCTGTTCTGCTTCAGGGCTTGATTGTGTGCCCTATTGACCAGCAATAAAGCTAAGAGTATGGAGGGAGGTAGTTATTAATTTATTTTGGCTTTTCCATCCATCATTACCTATGTGGGAACGAAAAGGAGCATAAATACTTTGAGAGTGAAAATTTTGTCTTTGGAGAGGTGGCCTTTGTAACTTGAAAAAGTTGGATAATTTAATGAAATTAGTCAAGTATTAAATAAATTAAGTTTTTAATTTAGTAATTAAGTAATTTTGTTACTAAGTAGGGCCAGAATTAAGGCCAGGTTAGGTCATGAGCATGAAAGGTCGTGAGTCATGAGCACAAAAATTAAAAGATGAACGCATCTGGATGAATGCCCTGTAGCCTGTTGTTGGTGTTCTGAACACAAAATAACTGCTTGAAATCCTGTCTTTGCAGCAGTTGGTGCTTGCTGGCACACTCCTCTACTGATGCAGAGTCTGTAAAAGCAAGAAGGGAGGCACTATCCCGCAGCTGATGGCATGCCTTTTCCTGAGCACCCCTCTAGAAGGTGTGGGTGCTTGCCAGTAGAGCCTCAAGCATCCTCTTATGGCTAGCGGTGTATGTCCCACAGGAGCATGACACTTCTCCCTCTCAAGGTCTGACCTGCTGCTTTTCTGCAGGCAGTGGGCAGGAGAGTGAAGGCAACCCACTTTTTCCTTGCTCTTCTAATCTGCCAGTGCCTTACTCCACCAAAGCTCTGCTCAGCCCTGGAGTGCTCTCACACCCAGCTGTGCCTGACCTCCCATAACCTCACTGTATGTGCTGGGGTTCCCTGCAAAATTCCCTCCGTCCTGATCTGCTTGGACTTTGTCCCGAGCAAAAAATCCTGCTCAGGCTTCTCAGAATTAATGTGCATTAGCCTAACTCAGAATTGCTGTTTCCTGGGAAGTTCTGACACTGTAAAGCTTGTTTGGTTCCTGCCTGCCCCCCCCCTTTTATTCAGATTTAAATAATTTATTTTTAAAATTTTCTATGAGAGCACTGTGTCCCAGATTTTGAGTTTTAGAAATGTTTTGCTCTGGGATTTCTGAATTTTTGTTTTGAGTTATATCCATTTTAAGTTGTTGTACTACTTATGCTTACTGCTGATTTGCCAAGTAAAGACTAGTAATAGGTCACAGTATGTATATTATATAAGAAAACACAGTAGTTAGTTACCTCTTTTTTTTTAAATTGATAAGAACAGCTGCTGCTTAATATGACTGAAACATCTTATCTTATTCTCTAGAACAAGTCCCTTGTTTGCAATGTAATGAAAATCTGGCACTGCCTTTACAACACCCAGGAATGCCTTCATCTAGAAAAGCAGATAACATTTTGTTCTGCACTAAGTAGCGATTCATCTTAATCATCTAAAAAGTAATAAAGTATTTATTTCACTACTTCTGTCATGTTAGGGCAAGGTAATAACGATGCATGTGGGATAATAACCTCTAAGATAAAATATGTACAATTTGGAAGTTCTGAAATAGAGCTTCTGAACTGCCAGAAACAAAGCTGTTCCAAGCTGCTTTGGCAGGAACTTTTATCAAAATCAATGCTCTTTCAAAAACAAATTTAAAAAAAAAAAAAAATCTGTTCTTAAAAGAAGTTCTTCCCAAGAGGATGTTTTGATGGTGCTTTTCTACTAGCTGTCTTTCTGTCCCAGCAAAGGCACTCTATTATGCTCCTTAGCATTGTGAGTAGAGAAGACTTAAGATGTTTCTCACTAGGACTTAAACTCAAGTCTCCATAGTAAAAGTCCTAAAAATTCCTTCATTGCAGAAGCTGCCCTTCTCTGGCTCCTGTGCTGCTTTTGTACAGCTTGTAACACATCATGTCAGGTGTGAAATAACTTTTCTTACCCTGAGGCAGAAGCATGCTGTCTTCCCTGCCCCTCACAGGGGGAAAGGACAGTGTGCTTTCACTGTTGGACCTCTTCCATGGAGGCCTCCCTCCACGTGGAGGAAATGGCAAACGTTGTCATGCCTGTTTCTCTTTTCCAAGGTGTTGCCCAAACAAGCAACACAAATGAGTTCCAAAAAAAACCAGGATGGCTTGAGCAGGGAAGATAGCTTGCATGACTGGGAGGCCGCAAAATTAATAGAGCCAAAGTTTCCTTTCCTGTCACGCTTTGCATTGGGATTTGATGACTAGTGAGTGGGCCTTTGCTGTTCTTGTGGAGGAAGGTCTTTCTGTGGTTGCCTTTCAGCATTCGTCATTGCAGACGCTGGTGGGAAGCCACAGTTTGGGGAACCAAATTCCAGTGTGGCTCACAGCACAGATGAAGAGTTTCTCAGTCTTAAATTAAGTTCATGCAGCTATTACACCATATAGTTAAAACAAACTGATATGTAGAAGCAGCTTGCTTGTTTGTTTTAAGCAAACATGTTCAATTTGGGCATAGCATCCACAGTGGAGGAGTGGATCTGGGCTGTGGCATGGCAAAGGACTGCAGTGGCAATGGGATTTATAAGTAGGATATTTTAATGGGAGTTGGTACACAATCCAGGCATCAATAGTTTTAAGATGTAACGTGTCCCAGCAGAGAAGCATGAATCAGCAGTGTGCTGCTGAAACTGGTCTGCCCTTAGCAAGACATAGCTGCCATGTTCACCCTACTCCACTGATTTAAAGACTTCCTTTTTCTTTTTCTTAATAGTATCAGTGAAAGAAACTCTTATCTAACAGGGAGGGCTAAGCTCTCCAGAAGTCAGAAATAAAGATGCTGACAGCTTTGTTGCAAATGCAGAGCTAAGAAGATGAGTGACAGTTTTTGAGTTTGTGTAGAACAAGCAGATTTCATGAACTGATTTAGGCTGTGTGACCTTCATGCCATTATTACTGCAAGGATCTGGGAGCAGTGGATGAGTGAAGACAGGGTATGAAGGCAGTTTCTGGAACCATGCCACTGAAATAGCACTGGACAAGTTCCCATGGGTGTGCTCATCTGAATTTTATTTCCACAAGACAACAGATGGCCCCGCTTGCCCCAATTCACAGAATTAGATTGAGGGTTGGAAAATGGAAGAATGCTTTATTCCCCAGGCTAATATCTGGGTTTAGCTATGTCCAAACTGATTTTCAATGCAAGTATGAAAATGCCTTTGCTTGTTCTTAAATAGTATTTTGTATGCCATTTTTGCCCTGTCTGGGTTTATACTGAAAGTCAATCTTTGAAAGGCTAGGCAAAAGGCCGTAGCCTGGGAGACGTTGTAGTTACGTGCATGACACTAGAAGCTACAGGGAAACCCCAGCGTAATGAAGTCAGCAGGAATTCTGCCCGTGAGCATGGAAGTGGTGTTTCATTAGCAGGGAAGCCTGAGGAGGACTGGCCCATGTGAGGAAAAGAATGTTCCCATTGTTCATGGCAGGAGGGAAAGTTCAGTGGATGTATCTGGCCATTCTGAAAGGGTGGTTTGGCTGCATTTTAGAGCTCACAAAGTCTAGTTAAGGGCTGTGTACTTCTGAGTAGGACAGAGGTCTAAGATTTGGGGGCCTAAGGGAGGCTCTGTCCTTCTGTCACTGCTGACTGAGCCATAGAAGATCCCAGGTTGAAAGCCAGAGACTCAGTGGTGTTCAGAAGAGCCTACCAACAGGGGAAGGAGGCCCAGGAGGCATAGGATCAGGGGAGTCTTCTGTGGGAGTTTGCTTGTTTTAAAGTCGAGGAGCAGGGCAGTGTGGCTGGTACCTGTAGTGTGGGTGGGAGAACACAGGACCAAGTGCTGGCACCAGCTTCGCGCCGTGTGCGTCTTCAGCCGGTGTGGGAATGATGTGCACGAAGTCCTGGCAGGTGGGAGTAGAGGAGGGAATGAGCCGAGTGCTGAGGAGGCTGCTGGAGGCAGCAGAGGAACTCTGATAGCAATAGGAACATATGGTGGAGAAGTGTCACGGCTGATACGGTTGCAGGATAGTTTCAAGGAGACAGTCCTGCTACAAATAGGGAGGTTTAAAACCAAGATGCAGGAGCGTGCCAAGAACACTGTGTACGGTTCTGTCAGAAAAGTGTACTCATGCAGGAGCAGGTGCAGAACAGGGCTAGGAGGATGAGTAAGGGACAGAAAGCTTAGCAGATGAGAGAAAACTAAAAGCGATGAGTTTGTTTTGCCTAGGAAAACAAAGACTGGGAGAGGAATGTGATGTCTCTCTGTAAACACTTCATTGCTAAGTACATACTAGAGGGGAAGAAAAGGTCTTTATAATAAAGATCAATGCTGGCACAAGGACAAATTGGTACAAATTTGCTATTAATAAACTTAGCCTGAAAATTAGATTTTCAACCACTAGAGGAGTGAGATTGTGGAGCAGTCTCTCAAAAGGAGAAATGGAAACCAAAGGAGCTTTGTAAAGAAGCCTGAGGAGCCTGTGGTAGCAAAGGGAGAGTAAATTAAATCTCTGAAAGTCTCATTTTATTTTATGCATGTTGATGCTATAGACAGCCTGACACAATAGTCTAGGCAGGAGAGCAAGTTGCAGTGGAAGGTGGAAGCAGCAGTCAACAGCCATAATTAAGAATCGATAGCCAAGTTACAAGTCAGCTGCAGGAGATAGGGAGTTTCAGGATAGCTGAGCTGTGCAGATATCCAGCTTTGGCTGTATCTAATGTTTAAGAACAGAGACTTCACCAAACTAAGTTTAGAGCCCTTTCACAGCATCTTTTAGAAACAAAACTTGGACAGTAGGACTCTGTGCTAAATCTTCCTTCTCCACTTCCCAGTTGCTGCCATTTTCTGCTCCATTCTGGCACAGATCTACACTGCGGCTGTAGTAGGGTAGTTTTGTCTCTGTGCCCCTAATTCCTTGTTCATAAAAGATTAGGATATGTTTTAGGACATATTTTGAGAAGGCCTCCAACTTTGCTGGAGACTTCCCAAGAGAGCCTTTTGGCGTGAAATTGTAGAAGCAAGGTTAGCAAAGTTTAGCAGAGCTGCCTTTGTCAGAAGAGGTGCTAGGATCCTTTTGCAAACCAGCTTGTTGGTTTGCAACAAGCTTGAAATTGTGTTGGTAATTTTTGGATTAAGAGAAAATGAAGTAATTTCTTGAAAGTGTTTTGAAAATTACAGTGTTATCCTGGGTCAGAACTGAGGAACGCTCACCTATAGGACAAGCTGAACTTTTCAGGCTAGAAAATGAGAGGAAGATGCAAATAGATAAGCGAAAAACCAGCCAGCTAAAACAAGAACTTCAGACCTTGATGGTGGTACAAAGAAAGGTATTCCTGGAAATGGCAGTTCTTTGGAATTGGAATGAATTGAAGAATGCAAGAAGCAGGCAATAAATAGAAGATGCATCTGGACAAAAACATGAGGAATGAAAGAAGGGATAGTAGGGCAGGCAGAGCAAGTATCTTTTTTCAGCTCCTAATCAGACATGAGCATTCAGGGCAAAGAGAGACTTTACTTCCCATTCCTTCTGGCTGCAGACTTGGAGAGCATCAGAGATATATGGGAGAAAGCCAGAGGAGCATTATTGCCCATCTGAAGAAAAAAATCTGCTGCTTCTTTGTTTTTTGCCACAATATCCATGGTGTAGCTCTGCTGAGTTTGGTTTTCTGTGCAGCATTTTCGTCTTACTAATGGGCTTTACTTATTTGGCCCCCAGCATTATCCTGACTTGTCAGTAAAACTAAGAAGAGCATTGGAAAATTGCCATTAATCAGTGGAGTCAATGCATTGGAGGGATAAAATGAATATAAAAATTGCATTTCCCAGAGGAGGCTCTTACCCGATGATGTGAGAAGTCATAGGTTTTTCAGAACTGGCCAGCTTCTCTTGCCTCCAGCTCATTCAAGCATCCTGTCCTTGCATTTTCAGGTAATCATGGGACCAGAAGGGAATTTTGGTAGGGAGAGGGGAAATCATGAGGGGCTGACATCAATGTGATCTAATGGTTGGCAAGGACAACAAGCCTAGTCTTCCTCTGCAGCCCAGCTTGACACTTATAGTCATTACGCAGGGGCTTGAGCTCTTAGCTTACTCCTTTTCAGTGCCTTTGGACCGTTTGGCCTACTTAGGGAGAATTTAACCATCCTGTGCACATGCTGATTTGGTACCTTGTTTTTATATTCTTCTTTTTGTGTACAGAAGTGGTGTGATTAAAGCTAGGCCTCAGGGATGCATGACCTGCAGTTGCTATTGACTTTGAGGGATGTTTTTCCACATTTGACCTGACAGGTCGAGAGAGACAGGATTGAATCCTGATCTTACCTACTATAAATGAAGACAGAAAGTTGCTCAAAACTGTATTCTAACATATCCTGTCTGGAAATGAGTGCAATCTTACCCTAACCCTTCCCAGCAGCATCTTCCAATATTACAGATAAAAAATTTGATGGTCAGAGAAAGTTACTAGTAGACTGCACAATAAGCTAAGACTGTTTCATCAGCTGAAGGTTATAAAATGTAAATGATCTGAATTTGTTAATGGAATAATTCCTACAACATTATCTCACTCTTCTGAATATTTGGGGTGTTAAATATTCCAGATACCATTGTGATAAGTCTGAATTTCTGTCTGGTTTCCAGAAGTTAAAAGCTGTGGTTGGATTGTGCGAGACGTAGATCTGTAATCTGCAGGAAAAAGGGATTTTCTTTCACTTTTCTTTTTCTGCAGTATCTGAAAAATGGAGTTAGAGACCTACTATTCTGTAGAGACAAAAGTTTTGTCCTCAGTTGTCCAAACAATGCCTGTTCAGATATGACAAGAATATCTCTGTTCCAAGCTGTCTTAAGATGTTTGCCTGAGCAACATAGAAGCATTTGGAAGAAGCCTACCTACATGCTGAGTAGCTCACAATCTTCTCTCTTGGCAAATAGAAGAGGTGAATACAGCAAATGCTGGTCACTGAGAAGCTGAAAGCCTCAAGAAACCATAACCAAGATGAATCTATCTCCTGAGATCTTAAAAAAATTCTTTTGTACTTTCTGTCAATTTAACATAGATGATAGTCTGTACAGGGGATAGTCAAAACGAATTTCTGTATTTCCCTCCATTTGTTTTCCTTTCTTCCTTTGCCACGCCATTTTTTCTCTTCTTTCCCTCACAGCTTAAATGAAATCAAATAAGGTGCTTGGTAAGTGTCGTACTGTTTTAATTCCTTTTCTTAGTAACTCTATTAGTTAATGTAAGAAACTTTCACACATTAGGCAGCTATTTTTTATTGTATTAGTTCCAGCAAAACAGCAGTAACAGAAACAAAAGGCTCAAATCTCATTTGCCTTCCCTTTTTCTTATTGCTTACTCCAAACCAGAGCAGTAGATGTAATTGCAGTGGATGTAAAAGAGGACTGAAAGAATTCTGAAAAATGAGTAGTTGTAAACTTGCGAGTTTTGCCCTGAGGGCATGCTCAGTTTTGAAACTTTCATTTTTGTAAGGTGTTTGAGCTTAGAACAGTGGGTCCTCAAGAGTTTCTGTATTCCTATAAATCATATTGAGAATCGGTCTCAGCTATGGACATTCCAGAATGGCAGTGCCCTCAGAATAATGGAAATGTTTAGAAAATGTTTGCTGTGTCTTTTACCTTGTGACACTGCCACATCTCCTTCCTGTACGAGTTAGCCATAAAGTCATGTTTAGCCTGGTGTACACAACCACAAGGGCTGCCCTACAGCCTTGAGAGCTTGTAAAAGCAAACAGTGGGATTCAAACCCCACCCTCAGTTGGATGGAAAAGCAGAAATCCATGGAGCAACCCAAGCAGACTTCTCCAATAAGAAAAGAAAGTTGAATGGTATTTGCTAGTTAGCAAAGGTGGCTGGGTTGAAAGAAATTACAAGGCGTTTTTTCTAATCAGGGGGTCCTTTTTCCACACAGAAATGCAGTCCTGCTTATCCTGTCAGAATGACATGCTCAGCACCTCCCTCAAGCTGAGTTTCAGTCTTTCCGCTTACTTCTGCCAGTGGTGAGGATCATTGCAAACATATTCTTCTTGAACCTGCTCAGCTCTTGTTGCATTAGCTTCAGTCTGACAGTAAGTAATGAAGGGTGGAGTACGTGAATCCCAAAGAGTGTGTTCATAAATTCAGACTGAAGAAACTGGTTGAGTTTGGAGTGTGTTGCACAAGATGTATTGAAAAACCCGGCCACAATTTCCCTGTAATCGGAATGCTCCTATTCATGATTGTTGAGATTTTTCCATTACAAGGGTAAAATCCCTGCACTGAATAATGAAAGGTCTTTATCCTAGAAGTTACATTCCCCTCTTGTGGCTCACTTAGGACGTTAGTGCAATTCTGATATAAAGGACACCCCATCTCCTGTCCTATCCTCCTACCAGCCATTCCTGTCTCCACAATTAGCTTGGCAGCTGGGGTCGTTCTTTGTGCTGGTGCAGCCTGTTCGCTCGCACAGTGGTTTCTTACTGCCATGAAAGAAGAGGTTAAGAACTAAAACGAGCTCTGCCATCATCCGTAAGGCGTTAGGAGCCTGGTGCTGCTTCTGCTTTGCAGAATTCCAACACCCGGTGGACTGGACCTTGCCACCTTCTCTGAAAGACAAGCCAGCTACAGGGGATTTATAAATACCCTTCCGTACAGCGGATGGGGAATGTGGCAAGATGGAACTCGGCACATCCCTGTGACTTGGTTCAGATTCAAGTGATGTCAGGCTGTTCTTGAAGTATGTCAGTTATAATCAGTACCATGGCATCATATCTTGTACCACTTTGTCTAGAAATATCTGAGGGGGAAAATCTTGGTCATTTTGGATGCAGAGGGCCTCCCATGCTCAGTTCAATCACTGCTTACAGTCTCATTGTAAGGATGCAGCAGATCAAAAGAAGGAGCAGATGGCATTAGAAGGTGGATTCATAAAATGAGGAAGAAGGCTGCAGGCAGTGGGGATTACCCCCATCTTTCCCTTTTCCTGGCTAGGTGTGGGCTTCTACAGTCTTTGTAATGCAGAGCTGAGAAGTATCATCCAACTACTGAAGTAGATGTAGTTTTTAATATCCACTTCTCTATCTAGGATTATGGACAATGACACTTCTTTTTAACATCTGAATGGAAGGGAGTCTGCATTCTGTGCTGTCTGCTGCCCAAAGGTTAGATTTAAATGTAGCTGAACAGTCAGGGAGGAGGACGAAGAGATGTTTGTGTGATGCTGAAGTCTCTGTTCAAGGCAGTAGTGCCAGACTCTGGAGAGGAAATCCGCTTGAGGAAGCTACTAACATGATGTAATGCTCTCAGAAAAACCTATACAAATCAGGAACTATACTAGCCTCAGTGTTGTGTTTTTCAGTCTGACTCCTCCGTGCTGCTGTTGACCAGGAGGAGCAATGCTAAACAGTCCCTGCAGGTGATGAGGCATTTGCCTTTCATTTCACTGGGTCAGGGTAAGGCATATCGTATCGAGACAGGACATCATCTAGTAAAAGTTAAGTTTAGCTGCAAATATCATGGCATATCACAGTGATATTTGTGTGAGGTGCTTCTCTTCTAACCTGTTACTATGAAGGTGTAGTGCTTCTTGTTTTAACCACTTTTCTGAAGTGCTTACACCTTCATCATGCTTGAGCCATTCACATTGACACCTATTGGAAGTATCTGAAATGCAGACTGACCTGTTACACAACCTTGGTCTACAACACACCTGTAATTTTCCACCTTAAATCCTAATACTGCTGGGAGGGGTTAATGGTAGTGTGACTCATGCCAAGTGACTCATGACCTGCCTGCCCAACTCTGATAAAAGCTCTGCAAAGAGGGTTCAGAGGATCACTTGCTCTGATCATACCAGCTCATGTGGGTGCTTGTCTCCAAACTCCTGTCTCTGCTGGCAGACATCTTATTTGAAGTTGACAGCTCACATCAAGCTCATGGGCTTTTCAGTGACTTTAGCAGAAGGATATCCAAGAGCTGTATTTATGTTGTAACCTATTGTGTCATAGGTTGAGGAACATCAAAAAGTTTGGGATTTTTTTTCATTCTCTTTGAAGTGACAACAAAAACAACGACCAGATATTTGAAAATACTCTGGTTCTTGAGCCTGTGTCTGTTGGGTTCTGCCATCACTCTGTGCCGAGCTTGGTGCATGTTGGGGATGGATGACCTCTGGGAAGTATTTAAGTGATTGGCTTGATAACTGGGGGATACCTGTGAAAAATGGCCTTTTTACCTGGCTGGTGAGGGCTGTGTTAAATGCTTGCCCTTCATGCAGGTGTTGCTCATGACCAGGCAGGTGTTAGGTGTAAGTCAGGAGTGTGTCTCCTGCAGAGAGCACGTGGAGCAGCTTGGGCAAGGTCTGGTTTGCAGTAGTGCTTCTTTACATCTCTCTGGCAGAGTAAAGGTGTCTCAAAGTAGGCATGAATTAATTTGTCATCTGTTTGACCTTCTTTCCTCACCGGTGGACTGGTAGAGAGGCACTGTGATGTAAGGATGAAGCAAATTGATCAGTTCTGGTCAGCATGATGGTGGTGATGAGGCTGCAACAGTGTGCTGACAAAATGGTGCTGTACTAACTTTGTGCTGATTTCTTCCAAATGCTAGCACTGTTTGTTCCCATGCAAGCAAGGAAGGAAGAAGTGGGGAACTGTGCTTAATATTCATTTTCAGTGTTGCAGTTAATGGCAGAGTTCTCTGAAAAGTGAATGTATTCCCTTTCCTAGTGTTCCCCCCTCTGTTAAACTAACCATAGGTGAAAGCATTGGCTTCCCAAGATAACTGTATCAGCACAAGGTCATTTTTGTTTTGTTTCACTGTTCCATGTGTATTAAAAGGAAACAAATCCAGCCTTACTTGTGTGCCTGAAAGATGAGGCTTAAATATAGTTCTCACTCCTTTCTTCAGAAAGGAGAGTCAGACCAACCCTGATAGCCTTTGAAAACTTAATTTGTAAAAATATGTAAACAAGAAAAGGTTTTATGTAGTTCTGCACAAGAAATGGAGAAATAACCATAGTCCTTAAAAATGCTGGGAGAGAAAATTATTTTTCACTGAATTGGAAACATTTAATTTGATTTAAAAGGCCATTCTTTAAGGCAAAGTTCTGATTTTTTTTTTTTTTACTTGAATTGATTCCATATTATTGCTAATTTGTGGTTTGAACAGCACATTATGCATTACACTTAACTAAGATGGTTATTGCAGCTTACATCACTCAGAGCTCTGCTTATCTGTATGTAATATCTGTACATCAGCTTGGTTCAGACTTGCAGCAGGCATTTATGTTTATTTGATAGCTGAGATCAACTCTTTATTCTTTGATCTAATAAGAGATATAGAAGAGAAAGGATAGCATATAAATTAATAATATCCTCAGTACAGCTTTTATATAACAAAAATTGTACAATGTACACAGTGATCCAGTTTATAGTGGAGCATGAAAATGGCCTGTGCCGAAAGCTTTCAGAAAGGAAAAGTATCCGTAAGAGAAAGTAAATGCTTACCAGGATTGTATGACAAAGTTACCAGTTTCACTTGTGTAGCAGTGGAATGACAATATAAACAGCCATTTCTTTTCTTTGAACAGTGTTGCTGGGTTTTAACAGATGAGTACGTTTTGTTTGGAAGGGTAGTCCCAGGTTTCAAGTAATATCTCAGAGATCAGTGTTAAAATGAGGACCTCTGAGCTGTTTATTTCCTGTCTCAGTTCAGATTAAATACTGTGGCCCCATAAACGTGGGCAGGCTCAATCTTGTGCTCTGTAAAGGAGCAGTGCTGGGAGTTAGTATCACTCACAAAAATGTTTATAGTCCTCATATGGTTTTATGGTGTTTGAGTTTTGTTACTTGAGGGATGCACCAAGATGTAAAACCAGAAGGACTTTACATCATGTTTATTTCCCGAGAAAGTGCCTCTGTGCTACAGGCTGCTATATATTCAGTGGTTTTGATGCCTGAAGGACACTAGTGAAAGTCTTCCCCACCAAGTGATCTGACTGTGGCCTGAGCCCCTCCTGTTTTTCGCTTCTGTACATACCAGCACCTGCTCTCCGTGCTATTTTCTCACCAGAGGCACCTGTAGATAAACCGTGGCTCTGTTTGAGCATTGGAGTCATGTTTACAGGGTGTGGATCAAACAGGGAAATAAGGAAAGGCAGGGCACCTGAGCAGTGAGGCTCACTGAACTGTCATAAAAATGGGGAAAACGCCTGTATTTTCTGAGGTCGATCAGCCTCCACAACGTAGACAGCAGAGACCCTCTGCTGGCTCGGGAAGCTGTGTCACGCACAAAGGCCTTTGTGGTGGCACTACCTGTACCCGCCGGTGAACCGCACGGCCTGCCTCGGTGTGCTGGTGCGCGGGGACCGCAGCTGGGAGCGGAGGAGTCCAGTCTTCACGCTGCCAAGTATGGTTTATCCTCTTAGGATGTCATCAGGCACAGCGGGGACAGAATGAAGGGGAAGGGGGGGGGGGGGGGATGGTTCCAGAAGCGTTGCAACTCCTTTTTCACAGCACACCAGCAGGTTCTCACCTTTGGGGTGGCAACAGTTCCTGGTTCCCGCTGAGTTCCTGCAAGGTTAGGAGCTGCTGCCTCGCCCAGAAACAAGTGTTTCATTTTTTCCGCTTCTTTGAGGAAGAAGCAAGAAAGGAGTGTGCTGAATTTCAAAATGGGGCAGTAGCTGTTGTCCGTATCATATAGCAAATTGCAGTTTAAGACCCCCCTACCTCCCAGTCCAGGGGGATTTATGAGCTCTAGAAAATGCAGAAGCAGGCAGTAAAGAAGGAGCTGCTGAAAATGGGCTCGGCTGCCATGGAGAAAGGAACAGAAAGAGGGTTAAAAAGATTTTTTGACTAACAGGCCAGGTAGATCAAGCCCTTTGCCTCTGATGCTTGAAGGGACAGCAGAATAAACTTGGTGGAGTCATAGAATACAAGCCTACAAACCTAAGTGCTGGATCCTCCAGCAAAGCAATCTGGGCACTGACGAATGTAAGTCAGATTCAGGTGGAATGTATCTTCCTGTCACCATTGACCATCGAAGAAGCTCCTGTTCTAAGAATTTCAGTTAGATGTCTACATTTAGCTGGGTGAATATAGGCAGCAAGGGCCTATACTAGTCTTGTGCTGAATTAGTTTTAAAAAAAAAAAAAAAAAGGAGGGGGGGGGAGTCTAATGTGTTGTTCAGTGAATCAGTTTTTCCTGGAAGAAGATATTCCCAAAGAGTGAGATTAACTATTTTTTGCTTTTTTAGAACCAGTTTCAATGGTGTGAATGGAGCCAAAGTGGTGCACAAGTCTGGGCAGAATCCTCTATCAGCTGTGAATTTCAGTCAAGGTAAGTCACTCCCCTGCTTTAAGATTGTTAGCTATCAGTGTCGTTCTTTATGCCCTGTGGTAACAGTGTAAAACCTGCAGTGCTGGGGTAGAGAGAATGACACTCTTTTTTGCCTTTTCTATTCTGATGGGCCCAGCAGGCCTAAGATAGCTTGGGTTACTAACCAAATGAAACACAGCCTTTGGGGTGAGCTCTGGCAGGTGGAAATTGCTGAGACTATTTCTAATGTGATGTATGGTGGGTACCCAGCCCCTGCCCTACATGCTGCCCTCTGAGTTGGGGCTTGCTGGAAGGGGACTCCTAGGAGTGCCTTAAAAATAAGGGAATGGCATGCAAGGAAAGAGGAGGGGGATGCCCAAGGCTCTTCTGTCCCCTTATGCTGTGTGCCAGAGGTATTGTCTTTGGCTATTGTCTCTTGCTTTGTTCTATGTCTGGTTTTATTTATAATGGGTTTAGTGAACACGCTTCCCTCAGAGTTTTTTTCCTGTCAATATTACAGTGAAGTAGAGATGTGGATAAAACACACACATTCCTTCCAAAGCACTATTTCTGTGCACAGGAGAATTCAAGGCAGCAGCAAAGCATCACAAAGCCCACAAGATACTGATACTATATTATAATATCAGTTGAACAGCATTGTTGGTTATGTTCGGTTGGCTGAGGATCCAGGAGTTAGCAACAAGTGGTAAAAGCCGATCTGACTGAAGGCTAGTTGTTTTTAAACAAAAATTTAAGAGCACTTACATGTGATTGGCTGGGACTTTTTGGCTGAAAAAAATAATTGATTTACATTTAATAAATCTGTTTCCCAGTTTCTCAAAAAGTTCTTAATTTTTGACAAATTCTGTGTGTATGTGTATACGTAAAAAATGAAAGCATAATGTTCATTTGAGGATGGAGTTTATATATTTAAGCTGTAATACCCATGGGTATCTGGTAAACAGTGATATAAATATGTCATGAACTTTTGCTCATGAGAAGAACTTTCCAAAGCAGCTGCAGCTCTCAAGACTGCAGAGCTCCATGTGAACAGAATGGATCGGAGTGTGACAAGCTGAAGAAATGGGCTTTTTGGCTTTGGCCTGACTTCTCAGGGTTGGTTAGTGAATGCTGCTTAAAGAATCTTCCTCCTCTTGGAAGTCAGTTAGCATTTCAAGTTAAAACTTATTTTCGTTAACAATGAGTAATTTTAAATGAAAAAAAGGATTGTAGCTGTCATGGCTGAAAGCTAAAAGTACAGCTAGAGCAGAAGTAAATAGTCACATATCCTAAAGGCTACGTGCTGTGGCTTAATAAGCTCCCACAAAACCCATCTTTTCTCATAAATGGCTTTTTCTTCCCTGACTTCTCATTCCTGAAAGCTTTGGTAAGTAGGAGGCTGTGCAGCACATCTCAAAGTTTATCAGACCCAGTTAGTCAGAAGAGAACAAGACAGGCTCCGGAAAGAAGGACAAAAGCTCTTCGGTTTCCTCAAAGAGGTTTCCCATTATGGCAAGCCTTCTCACGCTGCCTCCTCCTCTGAGTTCCCTCTGCATAGAAGGGAACCTAACAAAGCACTGAAACTAATTGCCTTTCTCCTGGATGAAGGGTCAGGTGCTGATCTAGAAAAACTGGTCCACAAATACTGCTTTTTACTCTGGGCAACAGCACAGAATTCCCTGATCGCTCTTAGTAGTGTTTAATTTGCGGAGACCTCTGTGGTCTGCAACTAAGTGTGGCAGGTGAGGGGAAAGGGAAGATGCCTTGTGATTTTGTGGTGAATCTGACCAGTGGCGAAAACAGCCCTTCATGTCTTATGGAGTGACAGCACTGCAAGTAAGGACGTATCACGGGTAATGTGTTGGCTGGCTAACCTGACCTAAGTGGTGGCTGCTTGCTAAAGCCAGGCTGTCATCAGAGTCTCGGAGATGAGAGGTGTTGGTTTTTCTAAGGTTTTGGGACAGACTTGTCTTGTCTCAGATGAGAGAGGTTAAATGAGACCCAGATGACATAAGCATTCCTCATGGTGTTTGTGTTGTGTGGGTGAATGTTTCCAATAGATAGGAACAGCTCTGAGTACTATTGTTTCTGTTCATATGTAGCTAGAAGAGCATACAGCTGTCTTGGTAGACACTGGTATTGCCACAGTTACCCAGCTCCAAGTCACTCTGCTGCAAAGTATTGAATATGGGACCATACACTGAAATTGCTCTGAAACTGAAGCTAGCATAAAATAAGAGCTGCTTGTTAAGCAGTGCGTGGTGGAGAGAACATGTGGCAACAGTTTCTCAGAACTCATATTGGCTTAAGTGGTATCAAAGAGGAATTCAGCCTGTGGTTGTAACCTGTGCCAAGGGTTCCCAGATTGGTGTTCCTCTAATGTATAGGCAGCAGCAGTAGCAACCCCAGGTATTAGTGACAGCCATCATTATCAGTACTGGAGTCAAGGGCAGATGATGAGACAGTGGCCGCTGGAAATGTGCTGTTTCATGTGTATAGGAAGGTGTGCCTCTAGTTTTCCTGTTTGCACCCTCCCGTCATATATTTTTCTAATCCTTAAGCTACCATATTCCTTCTCAGAGGGGCCCACCCTCCTTGTCCTGAGTCAAGACCCGCACTGCACTCTTTCATTTACCAAACCCCATCTCCACCAGCTTTAACTGTGCTCATGGAGATGTTTGCCCTGTGACCTGGGGTAGTTCCTCCTTCAGTGATTCCAGTACCACAGCTTAGGAACCACTGGCATATGTGTTCATAAACATATTGAGACAATCTCTTTACCTCTGCACTTTGGGAGAGTACTTCTTTCGCTGCAACAGGTAGATCCAGCTGAGAGATGTTTCTCTGTGGGTTTTACACAGAGCCCTTGAGATAAGATTAATTTAGGAGGCCAGTCCATTGCTGGGAAATACTAACCACTGAGTGCCAGAAATGCATCCCTTGTAAACTGCATTGTGTTAGTAATGAATTAAATGAATTGCTGACATATCAAAACAGTGCCGGTTTGGGTGAAGTATAATTTGTAAGTGGAAAAGACAGTGGTGAGTGAAACAAATCTGCAAAATAAATCAAGTCACGTTGCCCTTTCCTGATTTTCTGGGGCTGTTTTGTTCTTTAACAGCTTTATTAGGTGTATACAGGTGAGCTGACTCCAGCACAGAACTGAAATAAAAACAGTATATAGGCGCTAATGCTCTCTTGCAATGGTCATAACAGCTTTTTGAGTTTCCCTGTGTTCAGCCAATTTAAAGAAGATTGCAGTGAAGGCAACTTAAAATATCATCATAAAATACAGACAAGCAATTACATTTAGTAAAGCATGACAGAATTACAGAAAATAAGGCAGGAAAGTCCATCTCTCTTGTCCCAGGGCAAGACTAGATCTTTCCAGATAATCCCTATCAGATCTCTGACTTCTTACCAGCCTCTGCTGCATAGTCTCAAGGGCAGTTTGAGTGAAGAACCATGCATTGCAAAGCAGGCTCCTCAGAAGAACACCTGCAGCTTCAAAATGCCACAGGGTGAACATCTCGGGTGTTTTGTGGTAAGGTAAATCTTATTTACTCTTCATAAAGCTACTCGTGAGGTACTATGCTTGGTAGATCCTTGTTTCCAAAGGTAGAGTAGTACAATATTCTTCCCCGTTTTCTTTTTTTGTCCTTTTAAGGTTACCTTTGATAATGTAGGCAACTAAGCCAGGGAACAGTGATGCTCTAATAACTTGTGAGGCTAAATGACATCCAAAAAGAACCTGAAGATTTGAACTGAAGCACTGGTAGGAAGCTAATGGATGACTGCAGGGCATACGTACTGTAGGATGTACTTTGCATGTGAGTAAATGTGTACAGCATCCACAGAACATACCTGGGTGAACTATGTGTAGAGAGGACTGGATGCTTTATCTTCTGCTGTACTTAATACTATACTTAATGCAGGGAATTAAAATCCCAAAGGAAAGTCTTACCTCTTGGCATCCATGGTTTTGATAGTTTAGAGTCAGACTGCAGTGTCACTAAACATGGGTTTATTTCTCCACTTAGTTCTTTAGTAAAAAACTATTGACAACCAGACATATCAGGATGGTAGCAGATTTACTCAGTTTAGAACAGTTCTCCATTTGCATAGTATAGGATGGAGCTGAAGAGCTTTTAAAAGAAATGTGATTGTGTAGTATGTTAATCTGAGATAATTCTTTAGTGACTTTGTGCTGTTTCTGTACCTCAAATGTATCTATCATTGAAAAGATAAACTTTCAATTCTATTTGATGCTATATTATTGTGTGGATTGCCAGTGAGTGTAGTGTACCATTTGGAAACCACTTAAGGAAGCTAGAAGGTCATAAGGGAACCCTTGGCTGTTCACCCTGCTGGTAGGCTGCTCTCCATATCCAGGAGTAAACACCAGTTTGGCTTTCAAGAATTGTGGTTGAAGAGTTTTCCTGGGTTGTAGCAACACTTTCGCTTTACAAATGGGAAAAGCCCATTTACAAATGCAGCAGTTTATTCCGGTATTTGGTCTATTTGTATATGTCTCGCTTTTGCAGCCTGATTGCAGACCCAGCGTGTCAGAACTCATATGGACAAAGACCTGAGCAAGCTGGTCTAACCTGGAGGTTATCCCTGCTTTGAGCTAACTTGATGGACTAAATGAAACCCAGAGATCCCTTCCAACCTCAATTATATTATGACAGACATACTGAATTGCTCTGGTGCTGGTTGTAGCACTTGCTTCTTAGTGGCTGGTCATGTAGTGAGAAGGCTGAGAGCCTTTGTTTAGCTGCTGGCAACTGTCTTTTAAGTCTGACTCTTCTCCATGGTAGTTTTCAGCAAAGGGTGGATTCTGTGATCTTTGCTATATTCTTCAGGATCTGTCTTTTGGAATTCTTGTGCAAAAAATGATAAGATAGGAGAGAGGGGGCTGGGGAAAGCAGAAGAGTCAAAGGCCCAGCAGAAGACAAGCCTTCAAAAGAACTTCTTCCTCAATTCTACATAATGGATTTTTGTTTGTTTGTTTGTTTGTTTTACTTCCCTTTGAAGTCTTGGGCGCTGTCAGATGTGGGTAAGGATTTGGCTGGATGATAGCATTGATCCTGTTTGGCAATCTTGGGGGCAATTTTAAAGCTACCCTGATTTTTGTCATTAGTTCTGAACATACCGAGTACCTGGACTTCTAAGATCAAACCACTAATTTGTCCAGTGAGATTCCAAACCTAGGGTTTTTTTTCTACCTCTTTCTACTCTTCTCCAAGACAAGAAAATGCAGTTCTTCAAAGAAGAACTTTGAAGAATCATTTCATGGTCTGACCTAGGAATATTAGCAAGAGGTGTAGGCATATATCTTTTTGGATTGGGGCCAGAAGTGTTCCCACAGTGAGATTTGATGAAAAGCCCAGTTTCTTGGGCAGAAGGGTTGATGGGCCTGACTTCAGTCTGCTGGAGGTATCTTGTGCAGTTTGGGCTGGCCACTCAGAGGGGGTTTTTCTTTGGCTTTGCCCAGGATGGTTCAGTGAAGGTGCCAGGAGGGAGCAATTTGACCAAATACTTAATCAAATGCTGAAAGCAACAATTTCTTGTTGGGTGGCATGAGAGATCTGTGGTCCTAGAAGTTAAAAGCTTTTCAGTAAATGTAGTTGTTCATCTGACCCTTTTCCATTCTTATTTTTCTCTTCTGTGTTCCAGGTAGGAGGGTTCTGCCCCAAAAGAGAGAGCCAGTAAGATATTTCTACTCTTTTCACTGATGAGCTCTTCCCTTGCCTTTCCTTTTGTCCTCGCTGGAGTCCCCTAGGGGCAGTGGGGTCTCAATCCCCAGCTGCCAGCCTGCATCATGATCAGCACTATGCAGAATTCAGGCTCTTATGTTGTCCCTCTCTGCTATTTTCCAGCCGTGACATTTTTCTTCCCTTTCTTTCACACCCATTTTGGGAGCACTTTTTTAAGGTCTGACTCTAAGCCCAGCATCCAGTCAAAGCAGCGGGAGGATGCTCTGCATGCCAAGGAGAGCAGAAATGTTCTCACTTGGTGGTGGGGGTGGAGGTGCATGTTAGTCCCTGCTGTCACATTGACTCAGTGGCTGTTGTGCAACTGGAGTCCAAGAATCTGCATCCAGAGAAGATAAGTGCATGATGGTTACGCAAATCAGCAGGTGCAGCCTCTCAGAGTGGAAGGATTTATGTGCTGCGTGGCGTTCAAGAAATCATTGAATAGTGTTTTAACAGACCCAGCGCATCTGGGAGCAAAGGATTTCAGAGCTGGATTGGAAGTTGGTGGTATCTGCATGACTGTGACCTTGTTAAAGATAAATCTAAATGAAAAGAAGACTTTCCTGACTAATAGTGTAACATATAATTTACCCAAAGTTAAAAGACTTTTTGAGTTAAACTTGGGGAGTGTTTTATAGGGAAAAAAAATTAGAATTAGGTATTCTTTAAGAACAGTGCATTATATGGCAAAGAACTGTGATTCTGCCCTCGGGAAAGAGACATCTTTGTAAAAGCTGATCATTGTTCAGTGGTGAAGACAGCATTAGGAACAAAAAAGTAAAAGCAGTGGGGAAGGGGAGGGAGAGTGAGGCGCAGTTAATATAAATTAGAAATGAAGTGCAGAAAACTGTAAATGAAAAGGAAAATGTAAAATTATCCTTGGCTGCTATCTTCAAGGACGATAAAGAATTTAAACATTCTGCTTGAAACAGAAAAATAATTGTGTAAGGCCTCTTTGAAATGGAAATGGTGCAATTGTTAATGATGATGAAAATAAGTAGAAGCATTTAGTAAGTATTTCTGATCTGTGTTTGGATGACAGCAGAATAATACACTAGAGTCACAGAAGGATAATGAATTAATTTCTAAATTACTAGGCCTCAAGAAAAAGGTATTATAAACCACTGACTAGTAATAAGCATTTTAGAAAGTACATGTTCAGATAACTTGCAGGCAAGAGCCCCAGCAGAGGTGCTAAGAAGATAGGTGGTTTGCAGATGGCAATTTTTAATACTGGGGAAATCCAGGACACTGTATTTTTGGTTGGGGTTTCAATATGCCAAAAGGGAAACTAGATTAGTCAAGCAAAAAATCATGTGGGGAGTTTAGAGTGAAGGACTTCTTCCCCGGCTCCTTCTTTCTCTGTGGGTTTAGGGACAAGCCCTGGGGGACATA
Source organism: Haliaeetus leucocephalus (assembly GCF_000737465.1). Lineage (NCBI taxonomy): Eukaryota > Metazoa > Chordata > Aves > Accipitriformes > Accipitridae > Haliaeetus > Haliaeetus leucocephalus. The sequence goes on along the minus strand of NW_010972584.1, from coordinate 979,109 downwards.
TTCCCTTTGTGTACCTGCTGGATTTAAGGCCTCTCCTGACTTACAGGACAGAATGACACTTCAGCTTCTTTAGGAATAGGTCGTTCAGAGCCATTGAATCAAAAAAAAAAAAAAAGAAAAAAAAAGGCTCTGGGTCAAAAAAGGCCACAAAGTGCTGCTGGTTTGAGAGGGAAGTGAGCTGGCTGAGGTTCAAAGCCATCAAGCCACCAAAGCAATATCAATTTTGGATTAACTGTCAGTGGGAGGTAGTAGCATGCTGGTTATTCTTGGATATTCTGTCCACTGGTGAGTTAAGCTCCTGCTTACTTACAAATTAATTTCCTTTGCAAATGTTCTGAATGATGATGCAGATGCTGAAACAGTAATTCCTCTTTTGATGGGCTAGGAAGGGAGTGTGGAGTCTGTACAGCTTTGAGCCTCCCTGCTGAAGAAAAGGTTTGTTCGTTGTTGAGCTTTTGTGCTTGCCATCATGCTGTCCAGCTGCAGGGCTCTGATGCTCTGTAGAGAGCATGCCTGTGAGCTGAGGGAACTTTTCCACCTTTGCACCGGCTCCAAAAAAGGATGTATCAGATTAAATACAGGACGGTCTTTCTACGTGCTGGCTGTCTCCACTGGGGCACTAACAGGGGCTTGCCCACTATGGCCTGGATGAGATGTGAAAGCCCAGACTGCTCCTGCATAACAAATTGGAGCAGAAAAGTGTGAGATGTTGCCCAAGGAAGCTCTTCAAAGGTACAGGAACGACATGCCTGAGTGCCACGTACCAGCCAGTGCCTTTGAGCTCCTTGTTGCAAAAGCATGCAGTAAGGCAAAGCCTATTCCGAGGAACAGCATGCCTTTGAGGAGAAAAAGAAGGCAAGGCTAAGGGTGAAGCATTAAATTAGTTCACATGCTGATTCTGCTTTGAATTGTATGATAAAAGATATTTATTGTCTATATGTCTGCACAGTCCCCCACCTTTCAGCTTTGCGTCACGGCTGCTCACTTACCCTCCATTTCATCTGCTTGAATGTGTTCACCACAATGGCAGAGGTGCTAATTCCACTTCTATTTCCTTAATGTTGCCTTGATAGGAAGGTGACTTGGCTTTTCTTAAAATACTGGAGTGTGTTTCCCTGAATTGCATTTGACATGTATTTCTCAAATGTACTTATGTCTCCAGTGAGTGTTTTGTAATTTAAGAGTAAATGATTTCTTCGTGGTTTTCTTCTAGGAAATGCTAGTATCTGTAAATATCAGAGAGGCTTTTGTGTTGTTACATTAACTCAGAGGTTAGGGCAGTCAGTTTCTGCACTCTCACACTTTGCAATTTGTACCTGTTATTATTCATCACCATTCATTACAAATAAGATTCTCGGCCTAATCTTTTGTTCCTGCTATCAAGCTGGTATCTTTAATGGTGATGTGAAAGCACTATTAATTATTAGATGAATGGGAGGAATGGAACTAGAAGTGGAATTAAAAATTGAATTATTAATATTTATGGAAGCTTAATTATGCTACAATGTTTTGTAGACCTGCATTGAAAAAGATCTGCAGCATACAAGAAACACTTTCCCTGATACGGCTTTACATAATCACTTCTTAGTACCTGGAGCTTTGAGTGAGTGATTTTTAGATTCAGCTTCAGAGCTTTTCCACTGCAGGATGACGGCAGGGAGGCGAGCTACCCGGGCCCTTCCTTCTTTTCTGGCTTGCCTCAGGGTGAATCAAAGGCACAATGGCTGATTATAAGTTTATGCAATTGTTGTCTGGTTCCCATGTCTCTTCTTACTTTCTTACTTTCCGTGCTCTGTCCTCATGTTCTGCCTCCCACAGTAGCAGGGGTTGGGAATGCAGTATATGAAACCAGTGCAGGGGAACTCTTAATCTTTCTACCTCATTTGCCTTGATCCAGTAGAGATCCCATGTTATGCAGGAAAAATTTGCCAAGAGAAATCAGTAGCTTCTACATGTGGGAAGTAAATTCAATCCTAAAACTTCTTTGGCAAAAGCTGTTTGGAGGACGTTTCTACGGGCATACTCTGTGCATGACAGGCTGTTCCATCTGTTTGCACAACAGTTGCAGACAGTGTGAGCAGAAGAGATGGGGAGGTACAGCTGACCTCTTCAAGGGTATTGCCAAAGCTAGAAAATACAGCTCTGAAATACATTTTAAAAGACCTTCCTCTGACTTAGCTCTGCATCAATGTCTTTGCATGTCCTAGCTGGCACTGTGAGGCTTGTGGTGCTGATACTGTAGAAATACATAAAAATGAAGCTCCCTTTCATTCACTGTCAGCTGCAAGCTTTGACAGTTTCTGAAGCTTTTCAACACTTCTTAAACGTCTGACTATGTTTCTGCTTACAGAGTATTTTCTTTGTCTTATTCTTCTGGCAGTTTTTAGGTTAGAATGTGAAGAGGAGATTTTCCTAACAGTAATATGAAAACTGGTGACAGAAAAAAGATTTTTTTAAATGTAATTCTCCTATTTAGCCCCCCAATAAAAATTAGATGATTAAGAAGAAAAGGACACAAAATGGAGTCTTCTAGTTTATCTTGTAAGACCTATTAATAGTGAATTTGAACAAGTGCAGTGCTGCAGGCTCCTGCCTTCTTTCCTCAGTTTAAGTGCTGCTGCAGTATGATTGCTGCCTGTTTTATGCATTTTGCAGTTTGTACACTGGATTTGTCTTTCAGTCACTCCTTTCTATACCTGTTGCTGTTCACAGAAGCTGCTGACAGAAACAGATTAGCATTATTGCAGAGGTACCTCAGACTGTTGTTTCCTTCATCCATTAAGGATGGGGGACTGAGGACATTCTTATTATACAGCTAATTGCAGACCATAAGTCGTATCTGCTCAGTAATTCCTTGTACGTGGGCTGCGCACTCTGAAGAGTTTCATGCAATCCTTGGCCTGGGTCACTGTGAAGCCACATTTAATTTAAACAAGGGTACATTCAGCTGGCCAGAATGTATGTTTGGAGTTTAAACTCATGGTGGTTTCCTCCTGCCTCCATGGGGCTGATTACCACACATTCCTTTCTTTTAATTTCAGCCCTCTGCAGTTCTAGGAAAAGGTCCTTGATTAACTACTGAGAAATCAGTCTATTTGCGGGTCTAATTTTGTTGCTTCAATTACATTACTGTATGCTAAATATAGGAAGGCACCAAGCAAATCCCAGTTCCTGGACTGAACAGGGTGTTCAAGAGCACTATTCAAATTTAAATGGTGTGGCTTGGGCCTCTGTTTAATTCTAGCTAATGAACCAATTTCTCACAGAGTGTAAATCAGCACATCTACAATGATTTATAGGCAAGTAGCTGGGTCATCACAGTTTCACACAGCTAAAAATGAGCCTAGTGCCCAACTCTTTGCTTCCTGTTTCTAATTGAAGGTAGCAGAGATAAATGGTGTGTCATGCTGGTGGAGTTTAGAAGTCCCAGAGGGACAGCAGAGTGCTTCGATTTCTTAGCTGGTGTCTGAGAACCTAGAAATCAGCAAGTGGAAAATGTTCAACAACCTGTAAACTGGTCTCGTGGTTTGCTGCTGACTCTACATTGCTTTTTGTGCTACTCCCTGGGTGTTGGTTTTTTTTTTTTATAGCCCTGAAATCCATGAAAGATAACAATGAAGTGGTCTTGTCTTCTAAACATGTGCATATGGCCTTGGCATTGCAGGGAACTTGAGAGTCCTGTGTAACCATGCAGATTTACATTTTCCTTCTGTCCAGCAGGTGGGGAAAAAAACACCCAACAGACAGAAAACCACAGCATTTTAAGTGCATGGAACACTTGTAGTAGGTAAGAAACTGATTGCGCTGAAGACAGACGTCTTATCTGCTGAACAGCTACTGTCTATCTCAGGGAACAGCTTCTCCTGCAACGCCTCGGTGGCAGCACGCCATGGCCGTGTCCTGGGGTGACCAGTTGTTAGTCTGAGCTGCTGTGTGGCCCATTCATTCCAGGGCCCGTTGGCCAAGACGCCTGACAAGGGAGCCAGTTTGCTGGGTGCTCAGTTGAGGCCTACCGACACAGATGTCACAGGCTTGCTTTTATTTTTCTACAGGGCCAGACTTGAGTCCGTAAGAAAGTTGGTGCAAATTCTCATCCAGCTGCACTGCTGACTACAAGCTTTGCAGCAGGAATTCTCCCTCTGTTCACAGCTCAGTGCTGCTGCCTTGTATTTCATGGGCAGCTTGTGGGGAACCATGAAACAAACTCAGTCTGATTCCTGTTTTCCTTTTTTGTGTGCCTCGAGGCTATTCCTCACATTCCTCACAGCTGGTGACTGCTCTATTTCCCTGAATCTCATTCAGAGTGCTGTACCTACAAGCCAGATACTTGTCATCTCTAAAAGATGTTTGTTTCCACAGAAGAATACCAATGAGGTTACTGTCTGCTCCCTTCACAGTCAGCCAGGCTGGGAGAAGTCCAAATATCCAATCATTCCTTGGAATTCATATTGCATGAAGATAAAGCAGCCAAAAATAGTTTCCATGAGCTGGATGGTTCTATAGCTTTCTGTTTATCTAACAGGAAAATGTTAAGAGGTACAGTAGGTCATGCACTAAACTGAGCAAAATCATGAGGCATGTGGGAGCTCACAGAGATGAGCTTATAATTTATTTATTTGATCAACTGAACCTCTCTCTGCTTGAGAATTGCCTGCAGTTTTCTTGCATTGCTCTTAATGTTTATTTGATAAAAGGAAAAACGAACCCAGCTGTGCTGTGAGGAACTAGAGATGCTGAAAGAGGCTTTTGGGGAGCGGAGGAGGGAGAGAGGAGAGTTTGCACAGCTCTGCCAGAACCTTATTTTTTCCTGACTTCCAAGAACAGGGCTGTGTTCCATCCCCTGCTGCCCCCTCAGCTGGTGCTGGGAAGAGCAGCTGAGTTTAGCTCACTGTTCCTGGAAGTCACTGAGACACAGAGCATCCATCGAGAAACCAGCATTTTCTGTAGCAGGCTCTGCTTGAATGGAAAAGATGAGCTGATCTTCATCTCTCTTGTTCACTAGCCTGGATTAACCCTCACTGCAGCAAGAGAGGCTACAGAGGCTACAAAAGGGGCTCTTATAGAAAGGGACAAAGGCTTTCTTCATTCTTTGGGGCCATGTGTCTGGAAGCCAGTCTGAAATACAATGTCATATCATCAGCCAGATGTATCCCTGATGTAGCTCAGGTTCCCTAGATTTATGCTAGGACTACCTTTTATTTTTTTTATCTTGCCTATCAGAATTGAAGCACAAGCAGCTGTTCGGTCAGGCAGACTGCTCCAGTGGCCGTGTCCTCCCTGGGCTCTGGGCTTCAGTAAGGAAAGTGCCCTCTGGAGTGCAAAGAACTTCTCAGCCACAGACTCCTCCAAAATTGTCCTGGTTAAGTTATACCTTGAGAGGGTAATTACAGCATGGTGCTGTGTACTGATGCACAAAATGTTTGATAATGTGCTTTTAGGGCCATATAAAGACTATGTGTGCCGTAGGGTAAATTCCAGTCAGTTAAATGAAAGTACTTATATGAGGGTCTGCATTTGTTTACGGATAGGGAGGAGGAGTTGTAAGTTGGATTCTGTTTCTTGCTGCATGGTTGGGGCCAAGCACTATTCTCCGGTGCCTCAGTTTCCCCTGTGTAGTATAGGATGTACTGATACTGTGGTTCAGCTGGGGTTCATGAAGGTTTATTAATGTCTGTGGGGTCCCCAGGCAGAGATATCTCTGGAAACATGAACTATTACTGGATCACTGGAAATGCCCTGGCTCATTTGCTTCTTTCTTCAGGCTGACTCAAAGCTTGTTATTCCACAGCTGTGACTGTCACAGCCATAGCCCCAGTGCCAAATTTATCCGAGTCTGATGGCTGTGATGAATCTGATGAGATGCAGAAAACAGCTTAAGGTGACCACAACATAGCAGATGTAGGCATTTCTATTGCTATTTCCATGGATGCATTCAGCCGAAGACAAGTAGTCCAAAGATTTTTCTCTTTTAATTTTTTTGGCTTGCTTTATTCAGGGGACAAAGAAAATCCCTTCCTTTCCCTCTGTGCCTAAAATTGGCTTAGACTTCTCACTTGACACAGGTCGTCAGGTTGATTTTGGTCAGCCTGGGGGCTTTACTTTCTCAATTGAGCTCTGATGAGCGCTGGCCCCTGGTTCCACCTCTGCAATGCATTAATCCAGGAAAGAAAAAAAACTCGCTGTGAACACCAGCATAGGCATATGTCAAAGTACACATAAAGGAGAGAATGAGAAGGGGTTGGGGTAACCTGGGATATCAAATTTACTGTTTCTAAGCTGGCACTGGTAGTTGCACGTAATGAGATGACTTTTTGAGATTATTTTTGTGCCTGTGTAGGGTTCATGGAAGTGACTGATTTTTTTTCCTGGCATGGGGTGTGAAGGAAGAAGGGCTGAAGCACTGGGATCTTACAAGTCTCTGCTTTGCCCTGTCCTGTCCCCTAAAGGAATTTACTGCTGTTCAAGTTTCGGGCTTCATAGTCAGCAACCTGTGGTATTGTAAGGCAGAGAAGAGGCTGTGGTGTGTGAATCCTGTCTGAGAGTGTGGCCTCCTGGGAGGGAACTGAGTGAACAACCGTATCTCCTGCCTTCCCCTGCCACCGCCGTGGGAGCGCTGCGGTTTGGTTAGTTGCCTGGATAAACAGCAGTGGGGAGGTTTTTCTACTCGAGCACATATTCTGGGGAAGTGTAACGGCAGGTGCTGGAGGCTGCCCGCTGCCTCTGGTGTCTGCAGAGGTGCCGAAGGTGCTATCACTAGCAGTTCCCTGCATACGTTGCTCAGCCCTTCTGTTGTGTGTGGTCTCGTTTTGGTTTGTGCAAATTCTTGCTATAGCGTGGGAAGTTGCCAGAGCAGTGATGTTCATGCTGCTGCTGAGCCTGTGAAAGTTTCTTTGTTCAACTGCCTCAGTTCTTGGAATTGATCTAGGCCAGGCAGGATCTTGAAAAACAGTAACTAGAAAAATAAACTCTTCCACCTGATGCTTTCCTATTAGCCCAGATTCAAAGGGAAAAACAGAGCTGCTGCGAAAGAGTGCAGGCATCCTGTGTGGTGAGGAGTTGTCATCAGCTGAGTCAGACTCACAAAATATCATTTAAACAAAAATCCGTGAGTACCTGCTCAGCTGGACACATCTTCATCCCTGTACTGTGCCCACAAGGTGGTGAGTGTTTGCAGGGGGCTGAATAACTAACACACACTTATAAAGCTGATACCAGTGGTTTCGCTCCTTGCACTGTGGCCTTACAGATACCGCCCACAGGAACAAAGTACAGTTGTCCCATTTCTGAGTAATAGACTGATCACAGTGAAATAAGGAATTACAGTATAGGGTCTCACTGAACCCATGGTAACAATCACAAATTTCCAACAAATTGGTTTTCCAGAAGCCTTGGATTTTCATGGGCAAGGAACAAGAATTTTCTTTGATTTTGGTTTTATGGTAAAAATGTTACTTTTTTGTTACCAGAAGTTGTAGGGTTGGTTGCCTGCTCCTCTGCATGCAGTTCCTATAGACAGCGCTTCTTCCCAGGCTTGCTAGCCCTGGGACATTAGGTCATATGAGCTGTGACGTTTGTCCTAGAAATATCAGGATTGAAATTTAAAGTACTCATTATTATTTCCATTACAGAACCATTCAGCATTTTGCAGTCTGGGATGCAGTTAATGTTACAGGCATATACTGTCCAGCAGCCAACACCCAGAAAGCTTGCATTCGATACCAGTGAGGCAAAAAAAGGGAGAAAAGGGACCCAGAACCCAAGGACGCACAGTGGTTTGTCTCAGGATAGGTGACAGGTCAGGGCAGAAATGGAAATAGGCTTTAGGTCTTCTGCGTCTCAGCCAGCATCTTCGCTGCCCCTCAGCTGGGGGTAAAACTGATGGTTTGATCACTTCTGGCTCCCAACTCAAGCACAAATAACATAACAAATTTGCAGTTGAAAGACTGTATGGTATTTTTTAGTGCCATATTGTGCACGGTTAGGACTCTGAAACAGTGCTTGAAATACAGTTTAGATCTACTTCAGATGGACAGAGCGTCTATGCAGCTGCAGCCCCAGAGCGTACCTGTGTGTTGGAGCGTGGAGCTCTTCTGGGAAGCACAAAACAGTCCCTTCTGAAAATGATACTTCTTGAGAGTGAATTTTCTCTATAACCAGGCCTGGATTTCCCTAACTCGTGCTGTGTTCGTGATTGTTTAGTGGATTTTGACACTGGTGAGTTGGGACAGGATGGGGCCTTTTCTGACTCTGGACAAGTTTTTGTGAAAGCCCGTGCACAGCAGCAGCATGTGCTCAGGTGTGCACGCGTGCCAGCCGTGTCTGCGCTGGGACAGCGAGCGCTTCCTTCTCTCTTCATTCATATTCTGTAGTTTATTTGCAAAAGCTATTTTGTAGGCATGGTTTTGTCTCTGGGGAGCAGAGGGTTGAGTTTGGAAGTTCAGCTGGCATCAAGCTCCCCAAGGTGCCTGGGAGCTTTACTTGTACAGCAGAAATTTCCAGAAGCCTACTCATGTCCTGAGACCCTTTTGCACCAGGTGCTGTACTGACAGAGGCAAAGGGCTGAGCTTGCGAGTGCTAACACTGCTCGTGCCTGCATTCGTGGTGAGGAAACAAGGACAATCCTGTATGGCTGAAAAAGGGTGATTTTGTATCTTGTTCCACCCCCCTGCTTTTTAGGGCTTTAGTTGTTTTTCAGAAATGGCCCTTACAGATGAGCAGAGACCCAGAAATGAAAACTCTGGCTCTGGTGTGTACTGAGAACTCAAAATGGGTGGTGGCCTCTTCCCTCAGTGTAACGTTTCTTTGCTCTCTCAATCCCAGGAGCATTTTGTTTTTGCTATACCTTCCTTATCACTCCTAAATGACTCTCCCTACAAAATTTTCTCCATCCTCTCTGCCCTCCCCACTTCCCTTGTTTGGCCTACACTCTTGGCTTCTTTCCTCCTGGTATCTCATGTACCTCTTTTCCTGACTGTCCCCTCACCAGTCCTGACCACACAGACTGTCTGTTCCCCTCCTATTGCCACCCCATTTGTCCTTCTTTCTCAAATTCTTTCTTTCTTAAATCCTCCCCTCTGCTTTATAGCTGGTTCCTCTGTGACTTTCAAGTACTTATGTCCCTACACTCTCTGTGAAAGAAGAACAAATAGACTAAACAAGAGGTTTGCCAGGTTTTTGCTGTGCTCTTGATAAATTCAGTGCTTCTGTAGCTCCTCGTTCTTCTGACAGTGCAGGCAAGGAGCCCAGCATCCCCCCTCCCACGCAATGAGCTCACAGGGAGCTGTCACAGTTTATTCTAAGAAATCAGCTAATGTACAGTACTCAGCAGAGGCACCCCTCCCCTGGGAGGATCAGCAGAATTAGGATGTGCAGCAAGTTATCTTGGGGATTACACAATCTTATCACCTCCTCCAGGGCACCAGGGAGCAGCGAGCACCAAGCACTGTGTGCTCTTGAGTCACACTTCCCCCTGTGACGTGGTACAGGTTTCCTGACTCATTTCCTCCCAGAGCTTCTGTTCCCTTAGGTCTCTGCACCAACATCACAAGCAAAAAACAATGTGACAGAGACAGGAAAGTCAAGGCAGCCGTGGCCTCCAAGCCATGGCAGCACCCCATGCTCCTTGTCTGTTCTGACTTTGGGTGGGAAGCCAGTGGTGCTCAGCAGGCAGTGCACAAAAGAGCCACTCACTGCTCAGTGCTGGGGAGGCCATAAGAGTTTTATTTGGCTTGCTGAGACAGCTAGGACCGAGCTGAACATTTTCAGTTATGTGGTTGGTTTGTGTTTTTTAAGTTGGAAACACCCCATCATATATCTACAAATTAAATGCACACAAGTGATCACCCTTCTGTGATAGGCAGCTTGTCCCTGTATCATCTGAGTCTGGAATGGAGAAAAGGGGCAGGAGCTGAGAGTGGGCAGAGCTGCTGTGGTACAAATCCTGTCCCGGGAGCCAGCTGGTTGCTAAAAGCAGATCTTGTAGGCAATGATGGTGGGCTTGCCTTGCTGCTGGCTCTTTGAGAGCTGGCACCAGCCTGAACTATCTCCAGTGTCAGGGGGATGCTCGGTAGTTGTTAGTGCTCTGCATACTTACTGTTTTTCTTCAAGCCTCTGGCTCTGGATTCATAATTCTCTCTCGTGATGAGATAGTCTATGATTTTCTTTTTTTTTTTTTTTTTTTTTTTTTTTTTTTTTTTAAAAAAAAAAAAAGAAGATTCTCAGCCCTTGTAGTGACAGGGAGAACTTGGCAAATATGAGTCTCTAAAGGGTCAACAGTCTGAAGGCCAATTACCAGTCACATGCAACCGTTCCATCCTGACACCCCTACTACTAGCATTTCGGTCTATTGGTTTCTTGAGACCTGACTCCTGGGTTCACAGCTCTTGGAATAAGGCTCGTGTTGCTCACTCACCTGCTTTGGTGGAGTGGGAGGGGAGTGCTGAGTTACTGGAATAGCTGTCTCTTCAATACCTGGAAATATTCTTTCTCTCTGCATCACAGCCTAGTTTTAGAGAGCACCATGTGACATAAATTAAGTTCAAGTTGCTAGTATCCCCAGGGCTCAATTTTGTCAAGCCTTTATATTAGAGAAAGGATCTATATGAGGCCTAAAAGGTCCTGCTTATCTCCAGAGAGACCTGACTGGCAGTGTGCATTTCCAGGACACGTTGATAGAAAGTCAGAGCCCAGTTTGGTGTAGCGCTCCCATGCAGAGCTCTAGATCAGACTGTAGCAGCTGGCGGACTTCCTGACATCTGCCCCTGATACCACCCATGTGCGCTTTTAAGTCGGTAACATAAAGTCATCCTACTGACCTGCTAGCTTGTGTCTCCCTGCTGTTAGAGAGCAAGCGAAAATGAACAGGCCTTTCCATTTTGTTTAGTATGACTCCTCTGAAAACACTAGGAGCTTAAGAGAGAGTAAATGTGACAGCCGGTTCCCATGTTTATTTGTGTGCTTGTAGTTTGGCTGAAAGACGGGAGAGGGAAGTGTGACCATATGAGACTCCACTTGGGACTCCTTCCTCCTACCCAGATTGTGCGTTGTTGAATGAAGATTTACTCACACTAGTTAGTGAGTAAGTTGTCCCAGGGAACTGGATGTGGGTTAGTTGTTTGGGAAGTTTGGCTTTCTGTACACGTCAGTAGGATGGCGTGGGATGACCAGGCTCCATTGAGATGCAGGCAACATGCATTCTGCCTCGTGAATTAACACTTTGCAAGGGATGAAACGCTTTGGCCTGGGTTGAGCATATAGTTTTCTGTTACTCTGACAGCAGAGATGACAGAAAGGTCTTTTCTTCTTTCATTCTTTCCTTTTTTCTTTTTTTTTTTCACTAGCAGGAGCATATGCTGCTTGTCTTGTTAGCTACTAATAGCCTAGGAATGCTGCATCCCAGCAGTGATGGCCCTGTGCCTTAGCCAGGAGGTAATAGTCATGTTTTTCCACTTGGTTACAGGTATACAAAGCCAGCAGCAGTACTCCTACAAGAATCACAAAGTCAAGTACTAGTTTGAGAGTCTTACAAAAAGGAAAGATACCAAAGGTTCCCCAGATTTAAGCTTTCAGAAGGTGAAAAAAGGAGAGCCTGCAGCACACCTGTGTTTGGAGAACAGGAGTAAGAGCCTTGGCCTCTGCTTTGGGCAGAGGGAGGTGGTTTTGGGAGTCCCAGCGGCCGGGGAATAGGAGGGCCCTGTTGTGGAATATCCCAGCAGGTGTCAGGTTTATTGCTGTTGAAAGGAGGGATTACAAATGTGGTCAGATCTTAACTCTGAGCATGTGAGAAGACTGGCATCTCCTCTTGGAAATATGTAGCAGCTGATTACTGTGCCCATTTTTGTGTGTATTATGTGACTGCGTTTTTCCATTTCTTTTTGCCCCCTGTTTACTGACCTACAGTCTTTGGCCTTTAAACAAAAAAGCTATAGGATATAATAGGGTGTTGAATTTATATTAGGAGTGACGTAATCTTACTGTCACTGCTATAACTGTATCTTAAAGGGCCTCTTTAGCAGGAGAAGCCTGAACTAACACAGCTAGTTGTACCGCAGGCCCCTCTTCCCCTACACTCCCACAGGATAGCTTGTGTTTTGGGGCAGGCAGTCAGGTGGATGTGAAGGGCAAGGGATGGCTTGTATATGCCCAAGTCATCGTGATTAGCGGAGGAGAGGCTCCTCTGCTAACTTTGGAAAACAACCAGTTTGGCTCTAGCTGTCCCAAGTTCAGAGAGGTAGAATGATTTCACAATAGCACCTGGTTTCATTCTTCCTTCCCCCTCTGATATCCCCGAGTACTATCCTGGAACACTGGGAGTTTATCCCCCGTCACTGTGAGCATTTCGTCCTAATATATCTGATAGTTAAAGAAGTAGTTTTACAGTCTTATCTTGTACTTATGGAAAGAGTCCTTGCTTGGCAGCTCTTGCAATCTAAATAATGCAAGATAAAACCACAACAGATAAAACACAGGGCACGAGTCAAAGGAAAGGTTAGCAAGAGGACAATTTAGATGTAAAACAATTTAGACATACTGAACTTTTTTTTTTTTTTCCACTGGAAAGGTTGATATTAGTAATGTGGGGAGAGGACTTTCCTTGGAGGCTTGCATTGAGTTTGCAGATCTGGTCAGAATAGAGCCCTTTGCCCAGCTGCTTCCATGCCTTGATCTGCTAAACCTGCAAAAGGGGAAAGTCTGCGCAGCAAACAAAAGGCAGCTTTGACGTCAAGACCTGGGACCGTTGCCCTGACACTGGGAGGTGGAGCGCAGAAAGGAATCCGCAGCTACTAGGCTCTGGACTGGAATGCCCTTTGGCAGAGGGACAGCTACTACCCCTTCTTTCCAGGAATAATATTGTTTATTTCTATCTCACTCTCTGGCTAAAGTTACCCTAGTCAGGTTTCACTTCACCTGTCTCTACCACAAAGTCATCAGAGCCCAGGAAAAATCTAATGTGCAGACTCCCCGTTCTCCATACCCTCTTCCCCGAAGAGCTACACTGCGTATTTGTTTTGTTTCTTTGCTTTAATGAGTTCATGACTGCAACTTTCTTTTACTGACGCTTTTGCTGGTGCAATTTAGTAAACACATATATGCACGCAGTGTGTTACGTTTGTGTGTGGCTGCATGCATATGTGTAGATGTTCAGGTAAGTATCATTCCTGCCCGCTAAGGAGGAGCGGTCTCTGCAGCTGTGTGTATGTACATAGAATTCACTGTGTTAACAGCAGCGGATATTTCTGGTTTGCGCAAATGGCTCTGTCCTGTGGACAAAAGCTTTGTTCTGGGAAGTTTCAAAATGTTGCAACGCAATGCGGTAACAACCTGAAGTTCAGTGGATTTGCTATGTGGTTTTGATTGGCTCTGGGTTTGTTAAAAAAGGCACTATTTTTACATCAGTTTCAAGTTGCCAGCCTTTCCTGGGCAGACTTTACAAACTGTTGAGTCACAGACCAACCCTTTAGTAAACTGTCCCGTATTTTCTGCTTTATTCATCTTTCCTAGCTCTGCAGTTCAGGTCAGTGCGTATTTGCCCCCTGTGCACTTACGAACACTGTGCAGCCTTTGAAAGTTTAGGAGCTGAATCCCGGCCTCTGGACAGGATGGCAAAGGCACTCTTGGATGTAGCTCTATTTGGCTGTGTGCGATCCGGGAGGACGTGAAGGGGAACTTGATGACCAGCTTTGGAAAGCTTCACTCAGTAGATAAAATGCAAGTTTGTCTGAGAGTCCTATAAGTTGTAATCCCTGATCACTTGTTCTTTAGGTTGGCTGCAGGCAGCAACCTGCAAATAGGCATTCCCAACACTGCACAAGGCACTACTGCTACTCAGACTGTTCTAGTTACAGACTTTTTCACCAGCTCTTATTTAACCCTTCTGAGATTTAAGATCATGAAAGTGCATTGCCACTCTTTGTATGTACACATACGATATGAATGAGAGGTATTGAAAATAGGTCTATGAGATACTAATGGCGTAAGAGTTTATAGCTCTTTCTGGATTTGAGATTTTTGAGTTAAATTCACCCATTTAAAATACATGAGTTCATTTTCTCCATTCATGGTCAGTTACTCGGGATTGTCCCTGGTGAGACCTGAGTTGCTTTGCTATGTTGGTGGTCATTTGCTTCCTCCTCCCACCTCAAATTCAAGTGTTAAAATCATAAAGATTATCTATGTAAAAAAAAAACCAAACCTTTTAACTGAGTGTTCAGCTGCTTCTCAAATAGGAGGATTTAAAAGGGGTTGGTTTTTTCCTTCTAGTTCCTAGTACAAGCCTGTTGCTCTCATCTTTCTTACAACATTCGTTTGAGGATCTGCAAGTTTTCAAGCTTGGTTCAGAGCTGTCTCTGCTTCTCTCTGTACTTCCCTAATCTGAATTCCTCACTCTGTGTGTGTTGTAAAAGTTTCTCTGTGTGTCATTCTACACAGAAGCCAGATCCTAAGAAACAGTAAAAAGCTTCTTTTAAAAAAAATGTATTTCCTCTTACAATCTCTTGCCCCTGCTGTATGATCGGGTGGTTGGCAGATGAGTGATTCTGCTCTTGTCTTGTCTGATTTCCTGGAAGAGCCTGGCTGCTGGCTGAAGTGACCGCAGGAAAGAGGATGGGAGGGACTGCCTTGTAAAAAAGCTGGTGACAGATGAGTGTTAATGGAGAAGAAAGAGTTCTTGGATCTAGTTAATCTCCCAAGCCTTCCTAAGAAAAGGAGGAGAATGAATGCAGCTCTCCAACACTCCACTGTTCCAGCTGCCTTCTGCCCTTCCAGATAGGCACTAGCTCAATGTTTCCATGTTGACCAACAGAGAAGATGCTTCAGTCTGGACCTAAAGCATCTTAACACTTTTCCACTGCATTTTAATTAGAGCTTGTATTATGTTGTTACTTAAAGCCTTTGTTGTGTCTTTAGACACCACTGTGAGAAGAGAAGGCACCACCCAGACGTTTCGGCATGGAGGAAGGAAAGGTGGGGCACTTGGAGACACAGGAGAGGACGTGAAAGATGAGCACACTGGCTGGGTGCTTCTGATAAACTGATTGGCAGTGAGGTAATCAGCACTGGCACACTGCCATCACTGAGTATTGATGCAATTTGGTTAGATCAGGCTTTTAGGGTTTTTTGTCCAAGTCCTGGTCCTAGCAACCCCACTGGTGAACTGCAGTTTGTCACGGTAATGGGGAAACTGGTGTGATAAATCATATGGCTGCCCAGCTATGATAGTTGTAGCTGGGGGATGAAAACAGGCAAATGTAGAATTTCTGAGTATTGATAAAGGCAAATCCTGGCAATCAAAACCCTGTTTGGAAACCAGCTCTGTGGGAAATGGCTTTGCATTTTATGCTAGCTGGGCAGAAGTACTTGCTGGTGATGTGTATAGAATTAAGCCCTGAGAGGTGAGCCTGTGACACGAGTGGTTTGCTGGAAAAATGCAGTAGTCACCTTAGTGGTGGCTGGAGAAGTTAACTGAGAAATGGGCTATGTCTGTTTGGACAGACTCTCAGTTGGTTTTGTGCTCAAACTCTGAGAACCCAGAAGAAATAGGGAGGTGCATGGAGAACAGCAAGAAAGGGAAAGATGCTTTTGTGGGGTTTGTTTTGTTTTGTTTTTTAATTTTTTTTAACCATGCAGGGGTATGAGGTCAGGTAAATGACTGACTGCATTTGCAATGGCTGTTCCATGTAGTTTAGAATGTGCTTGTGTGTTTGTATTGGGACCAGAAGAAAACAGTGGCAAATAATTGGGGGAAATAAAGGATTTTGGAAGTCCCCTGTGGAAAATGAGTAAGGTGGGGAGGGAACATGTGATAAAAGAATTGAGAAGCTGAGGGAATCCGTGAAGTCTAAAAATCAGGTGAGGGGCTACTTTTTTTAAAAAAGAAAGAGTGGAAACAATGCAGGGAGTGAAAAGGGTGAAAACAGCAATTGTGAAAGAAGAGAGTGAGTGCAATATGGCCTGAATAAAACAGGGAGAAAGAAAGCAGCAACAGTGTGTGAACTGGTATGGGTTTTATATTTAGTTCTGTATTTTACTGAATTTCCATGGCACCAGCTAATGCCAGACTGCTTACTCCTTTCTGTGCCTTACATTGTGTGTAAATATATACAGAAGGTTTTTTTGAAAACTGCTGGGTGTGCAGTACAACCATAGCTGCTTTGACCTCAGTGAATAGTCACAGTATCTTGCTGTCCCTTGGTCGGGATGCAAGGAGCTCCATCCTCTGTGCTGGGGGCAAATTCTTTACTGGATCATCAGGAATTCAGGGGCTAGTTCCTAAAGCCTATTGCAGACCTGCTCTTCTCTCCTAGGTGCTTCCTTTCTTACACCTCCATCACATGGGACATAGTATGCGAGGCAGGTGTCTGATGCTGTAGCAATAATGAGCAAGTCTAATCACCATCTTGAGGATTAGATATTATTTATAGTTTGTGCAGTTAGGCCTTGATGAATGCAGAAACAGTATGTCCAGAACAAAGAAGTAAGGAAGGAACATCTTGTTCAGCTGATCAGCTGTTCTCTGAGAAAAGGTGGAAGCTCTGTGGTCCTGTCAGGCAAGACAAAGCAGTGGCACAATTGAAGTTGTGGAGAAGGAATTAAGGACAACCATTTCTCAGACTTGAGTATGGCTGGATGTGCAGATTGGCAGCAGTGATGGTACATGTGTTAAGAGGTCAATACACGAAGGAAGGTTTATGTACTTAGTTTGTGCAGTTTTGCATCATCTGGAGGGTGGAATCACATCTGTTTTGTTTTTCTTACATTTTGCTGGTGGGATTCAAAGCTTCTCTGTTTTGGCTAATGGAATTGGAGTGAAGAGTGAGGATAAAAAATAGCTGGTTTTCTACATAGAAAGAAAAAATTGTTTTCTTGGAGTGCTTCCTGCATCTTTCTTCTCTCATAGCAGTAAAATCACCTAACCTGCTTTGCCTGAGTGAGAGTTAATTTAGCTGTATTTTCTATAACTGAATAGCCGTTTGAGTTACAGCAACTTTAACTTAAATAGCAGATTTAAGACATTTTCTATGTAGCTATATGCTTATTACAAATATTATATGTTTATACCTCATATACCATGCATTAGTACTTAATAGGTAGGTTTCTACTAGGCTTATTGTAGTAGAGCTGAGGAGGCCCAGGTGCCACCTCCTGCAAAGAATTGTCCTTAAAGCTGTTGCCCGGCTCATTTGATGCTGTTCTGCTGCCACTCGAAAAGGGATTTCTGCTTACATAATGTTGGTGCAGTCAGAGGGGGTTAAGAACATGGTTAACCTTTTCACGTATCTGCCATCTGGGGAAAGTTTAGGATCTGTTGTATTTTAGTCTCCGTTTTAGAGATGATGATTCCTCAAGGAAGCTGCTTGGAATTTAACAGGAGGACCTAAATTAGGAAGGAGTGAATATTGTTACTCAGTATGTAGGTGGGAGGAGGAAGAGCATCACCTGTCAGCCCCCACCCAATGCATTTAAAGACTCAGAGAAACTGTTTGCAACTCATCACTTAGAATACCGGTTGTCAATGCTTTCAACATGAGTAACTCAAAACTTTCCATCAAAAAGTCCTCCTGGCAGTAGGCTTCCTCTAATTAGTCATCTTTCATGGATGTTAGTAGTAGTCCATGGAAACCCCCCAAGTTCTGAGGACTGCAGCTTGAAAACCACTGGTGTAAGACAGCTTGATGATGCCTCTTGTGACATCGGCGTGTATTTTATCATGTGTTTTCTTCCTCCCTTTCTGTGTCAGAAAGGGGCTTGGATCTGAGGGAAGTCAGACTCTGCACTCCCATGTGGTCACTGTAGTTATTGTGCTGCTGGGTTAAAGCCAGTGCAGGTTTGTCCAGAGACAGTGTTGGTGGGACTTCAGCATCAGCCCATGTCCTTCCCCATCTGGCATGTTCTGACCTCTGGACATGTCTCAGGAGTGTGGATTTTTGCCGGTTATTCTCTGCTTGGGTAGGGAGGGATGGTTTGCTTTGCAGTTGTTTCTTCTGGAAAAGTGAGACCAAGTTGTGGACCAATGTCAGGCTCCCGATCCTCTTGATTTATGGCTGTTTCTGTGGCCGCTACAAACAGAAGGACTGTCACCAAATAGACTATGGAGTTTGGGGATGTGGAGAGTAGGACAGACTGCCTTTTGAATAGTGTACATGCTTGATGGCCTGTTTTTACAAACCACAGTGCAGGGTATGTAAGTCCATGATGTTCCAGACTGTTGAGGTTTCCAGATAAAGTAAGCTGGTAAGCCATGCCAGTGTTTTTTTGTGTCTCACGTAAAAGGCATTGTTGCACATGACTTGCTTACTGCAGCTTCTGCCCACCTATTTAAACTAGTACATGAACACAGTAGCCCCAGGTATGTGATCCGTACTAACAGTACTTATTGCTAGAATTCTTCCACACAGATCGGTGTGAATAACTCCCTGCATGTGCCTGACTTGTCTGTGATTGGTGGCTTGAGAGGATCAGCAATGTGTTCCGGGAAAATCGTAAAGTCTAGATCTTGACATTTTCTTCTTTTTCCTCTAGTGTGTAATAAAGAAATTTTAAAAGAGCTGTTGAGAAGGATGTGTAATGAGACTGAAAGCCTCCTCTCTTCCAAAAGCAACCCCCCCCCAATATATGTCAACAGCAGTAAATATTTTTCATTGCAACTGTCACACTTGGTTTAAGATCGCGAAGGTGAAAGTCCATAGTAAAGTTTCTGTGTTACCCAAATATGCTTCTTTGACCTTATGAAAACCAAATAAACACACTGTATTGTGGCCTTGGGGACAGGCCAGGAAAAACTCTGTAAATGGAGCAATATCATCACCTTTCGTTGCAGTGCAGATGATTGAAGGAAAAACGTGTGCTGTCAGAGCAGGGAAAACCATTTAGTTTATTTACTTTCTTTCAGCTCCTAATTTTCATCCACCGTATTCTGAAATTTTCTGGCTGTTATTTTTCAGCCAGGTGCTCAAAGAGCTTTCTTCTGAAACCCCTAAGTGTCTACAGCTAAATGCTGTGCTGGGGAGAAGCTGGAGTGTGGGCCAAATTCTTTCTCCATCACCTTGGCACAGCTTTCTTGAAGCAAAAGAAATTGCATGTGATTAGCTAAGAAAAGGATTTGGTCCCAGACATGTCTGGCTCACAGTATAGACATCTATTCCCTAGAAATAAGTTTTATAGCTAGGTGTGTGATGGGCTGTACACACAGCTGCTTAAAGCAGAGTTAGGAGCCGAGGTGGCTCCGTGTGAATGCTTGAGAAAGCCATGACGTAGAAAAGCTGTTATATAAAATGAGCGCACTCTCAGAAGCGTGATGACGCAACTGCACTAGCATGCAGCCTTTGTACACAGCCGCCATACGGGGAGCTGGTAATGGAGATCATTCCCAGCATAGATTGCCCGTGTTAGGCTTAGCCTAGTTTAAACCTCGCTGTTGTGTGGTAAATTTCCTTCTTAGTGATATTTGTTACTGCCGGTGTTTCCTGGCATGTGTGCCGACACTTGGAAAGGAGTTTCGGTGTGATACCTAGGCATGGCTGCTGCCTCTTGCAGAATCGTTTTCAAATCCAGGAGCTGGAATTACTAAAAGCAAACCCGGGATATGGCAGGAGCAGGGAGGCAGCACCGGGCAGGGGAGCTGGGGAAGCGGTGGGAGCTGCTGCTGCCAGCTGCCAGTCCAGACAGCCTGCAGCTGGGCTCATCCCCGCGCTTCCCAGCACTTAGAAAGAAGGTAAAAAGAATTCTCCAAAAAGCAGGTAAAAATAACTCTCCCGGGATTCACATGAAAAAGGAGAGGGGAATGTCTGGAGAGCTGAAGGGTCTGCACAACGCGGCCTCTTTCCCGTCATCCTTCCTCCCCTCCTCTGCCTCTCCTCCCCCGTGCCCCCCCAGCCCCGGGGGGTGAGCGAAGGCCCAGCGGTTCTAGGAAAAAGCTCCAGCCGAGTCAGCAGCCGCCAGTTCCCGGAACCACGGCCCCGGGCGCCAGGGGACACTTCAGGGAATTCTCGCTGCCATTCCAAGGATGGCAAAAGTGCTCGTCCACTGACCTGGGGCTCCCCAGAGGCAGGGGGCAAAAGTTTGGAGTCACGCCATGGGACTGGGAAGATTATCAGAGACACAAGGGCCTGGAGATTTATGCCCCGCTCAGAAGTGTACTACAGTAAGTTGTTTGGCTTCTTGGGGGAGAGAGAGAAAGAATTTGCTACACAGGAGATACCAGTAGTGACCACAGGAATTTAGAAAAGGGATATGGAGTTAAAAGGTCAAAATTTCCCGCCATCAGTCATCATCTCCTTGGTAGGAGTTGGAGAGGGTGCCAGAAGCTCAGACAGAGATTTCAAGACCCTGAAACCTCCCACAACCACATGACCTTGAATAAATGAGAAGCAGCAAGTCGAGTTTGAGCCTGGCTTGTGCAGCTGTCCTGCACTTTCTGCTTTCCAGTGCCGTGGCTCTCATCAGGCGTTTGCCTGCTGCATGTTCCCTCCTTCCAAAGCAGGAGACAATGGGAACTTTTCTCCCAAGCCCTGCAGAGCTTCTAAGGAAAATACTCAGCATGGCACTAACAAATTAATGTTATTCTTACTGCCCTTTTACAAGATAAAATTATTTCACATGCTGCTGGCAGCCTGGGAGGAGTGAATTTCTCACGGCGCTGGACCGTAAATACATCTACATCTCCTACATGCGGTTACTGAGTTGCTCTGGGTCGACTTCAAATTAGCAGAGATTTGAGGGGAGGAAGTGGATATTGCCTTCCAAGACACTTTTATAAGTCACTGTAGCAATGCTGCAGGCTGCAGATAGTGCCTGCTTTTTCTGTTTTTGTGTAGTGCACACGTGGAAGGGTTGCTTTCCTGGAAGAGGGGATCTAACCCACTGCGAGTTGTTCAAAGAGAGGAGGCAAGGAGTCACATTTTCTGGCCTTCTCCTAGGCTAGACCAGATGGGTCCCTTAAGCCTTGGCATCATCAGTGCCCTGCATTTTATTGGGATATTATCATTCTGCACACTATTTCAAGTCTAGTCCTACTCTATGAAAAGCGCTGTGAACTCTGTTCCAGCTCTGACCCTGAGTTCTTTTGACTCGAGCTGATAACCACAGCTCTGTCACGTTGTGGTCCAGCCAGCAAGTGCATTGCCTTCTGGGGTTGTTCATTTAATGCCGTCAGCTTTCCCTTAGACATCATAGCAGATAGTTTCTTTGCTTTTACATTTACTGACTTTCTGAGGTATCGGTCAGCGCCCAAACCTCTTTCTTCCCATGTATGTATTGTGATTCTGCTTCTAGTGTCTGATCAGGCTTTCTGATGCTGCTTTTGAGCCTTTCCTCTTCTCTGTTTTTTCCTGTGTATTTTTCCACTGTGGAGAAACTTTCGTAGAATGAGAGCTAGAAAAATCTTTTCAGCTCACATATGCCCGTGGTGTGGGAAGAAGCATATGCTTGTATTTGAGGGGGAGGCAGCTGTTCTTGCTCTTCATGTAAAAGACCTTAATCGATTCACAGGATTATGCTGCTGGAGTAGCTGTGCTCATCAAAGCCATAGCAACTTCCTTGTTGCCTTTCATTTTGTTAGTCTATTAGATGTATTTGGTTTCTATGAACAACTCATTAAAATGCAGAAGAGTAGCTCTTTGTTAAGGTTTTATTAACATTTAATTTGCTTTTTAGTTTTTGGTAGGAGATCAAAAGGCTTAGCTCTTTCCTAGAAAGATAACAAAAGGGTTGCAGTGCTGTGCTAGGATAATCTCCCTCTAATAACTTCATGTGCTCTGTGAAGATGCGGGCAGAGACTGCTGCCATCGGGGGTATGTGGAAGGAAGGTGCGGTGGGGATGCGTGCCCGGTGGCCAAACCAGAACCTGGGAATCTCCCAGTACCACAGGCAGGAGCAGCTCTGCCATCTGCACTGAGAGCGTCCTTCCTCCCATGGTGTGGAGGGGGTCCTGCACCTTCTTCTTCACCTGGAAGCATCTGAAATCCTGAATTCAGGTTGTCCAGAGTCCACCCTCCCTCAACCCGTTTCCCTGTACATGGCGCTTCCTCCCTGTTGTGCTTTTATACCACAAGGGTGAGTGCTTAGCAGAGGGTGATTCCTTGTCAGCTTCTTCATGGTCTCCTGAGTTTTTGCTGGTGTGTAGTTGATGCAGGATCTGGTGAATGAGAGTGCACCCACTTAGCAGCCATCTCTCAAAGATTGCCTGTAGACTTTTCATCTGGAATCTTCCTTTTTCTCCTAACAGGTTCAGTTTCTTTTTAGTTACCTTTCTGTGTGATGTCCTTGAGGGACTGGGAGAGCAACATATTCGGGTTGTTTCTAAATGCTCTGCTTTAATGGAGTTATTCCAAGGCCTTTTGGGGTGTCTTCATTGTGCTTGAATGTAGCTAGAACAGCATAAGTAGCTTTTTCTTTCATATCTCCATTTTTCCCTCCTTCGCCAGATATTCTCCTTTTGGATGCAGGCACATGTTTAAAATACATAGGACTCCTCCTTGGTTTTGTGACTTGTTGCTTTGCTGCAGCAAAGAGACAGGATGGAGCTGAGGCAAGCCAAGAAATTCCATACCAACTTAACAAAAAGAAATCTTTATTGCTTCTCTCTCTTTCCATTGCTGCAACTGGCATGAATAGGTCCAGGTGCCAGATGTCATTATTCACTCACCTATATGCAATGTCAGCAGCTACTGCTTATGTGGATAGAACCTGCATTTCAGATGTTACTTACTGCCAAGGTAGAGGGGTTTTTTTGATGACAGAAACTTCTTGCTGCCATTGCAGATCAGCAGTAGAGTAGTAGAGCAATTATCATTTTTGTTTGTGAAGTCTTGAGTGATTTTTTGATCCATCCATTGTTGCATTTTCTATTTACGTTTCTTCTAGGAAAGGTATGGTCTGAAGTTTGCACATAACTTGTTTATTATGTGCATCTCCACAGGGTGAAAGAAGTCTCAACTTTTCCATCTGTCAGCTGTCAAACAAGCTGTGCAAAGATTCCTCAAAGTAGCTATCGATGAGTTAATTTTTTTATTAATTTCTTACCTAATCTGAAGGATAAAGATGATGTTCAGCTTGCTTCTCCTATGGTAAACTGTTATCCTAAAGCAAACGGATCCTACCCCTCCGTAAACATACAGATATATTGCTATAATACTTCCTTTGTCCTGTCAGAGAAACCCCCTCTCTTCCAGACATTAAATGCATAGTTATTTCCTGCCTGAGCAAGTTTCCTTGCAAGTGATGAGCAATGCCTGGGATTGAGAATCTGAGCATGGCAGATGCATCCTCTGCGACTTGGACTGGCTATCCATGGCACTTTGGCTAACTGAATTGTGCCACATGCTATTTTGGCTCCTAGACTAAAGCAGCTTTTGCCCTTCCTCCTCTTGGGTGTTCTCTGTGCCACATTGTCATGCCAAGAGTTGCAGTGGAAAATCCTGCTCGCTGGACTCCATGGAACCTGCAGGCTGACAGCAAGGGCTGGCGCAGCAGGGAGTTTGGAGCAGCTGGAAAGAAGTGGGAATAGTTGCAGCATAATGTTTAAAACTGTCCCTCTCTCTTTGTGGTGACCTAAGAAGGGTGCAGGAGTCATGAGACTCCCTGTTTCATTAGCCATGGGAGACACCTCTCCAATCTGAAATTAGCGCTATCATTGGAAGAGGCTTTTCCCTGCAAACTGGCTCCTGGGTGGGGTTTGGGGAAAGCCTGTGCAGATTTCTTGCCCAGCAGTGGATGGGAAGCTTCCAAAGGTATTCACAGCACCATATGGTTGCAATGTGATCTGGTGCCAATGTATTAATTCCCTCCTGATACTGCATATCTCTCCCTATTTGTTTGCCTTCTCACTTGTTAGTTTATTCTCCTATTGCATGAGATGCTCTGGGAGAAGGTCTGCTCCATCTTTATGTCCATACCTGTGACCTACAGCAGTGAGCGACCTGTTCTCTTTTTAAAGTCCGGAGAAATGTTTGCATATTCTAACAAGTCGTGTTGCAGAGATGCTCAAACTGGAGGTAAGCTGAGCTTCTGTGTCCAATCAGTACACAGCCATGGTGACACTAGCTTGGGTCCCAAGTGCAGCGTAGCTCTCTGCAGGATCCTGTGTCCCCAAGCTCGTAAAACTGTGGCTGGTGCCTGATGAGTGCCTTCCAATTCAGCCCCATGTGTGCTCTGGTCCCTTCTGAGATAGCCTTCCACTTCTGAGTGCGATTGTAAAGAGTATAGGTGGGATTGCATGGGGTCATCTTGTATATCCCAGTGTTCTATCCCCTCGTGCTTTTTAGGTAATCAGAGTATGACTCTCCCAACCTTGCAGTGCTCTATGTCCTTGTAACATCAGAATTAATTTCAGAACCTCAGTGCAGCAGGAAGATAGGTTGCTTTACGAGTCATTACAGTACAGAGAGGGCAACTGGAGCTCTACAAATAAAGAGTGTGTGCTCAGTGTCCTTGGCCTTACTTCCACTACTTTGGTGTGCTAATCACTGCTAATGGGTTTGCATAGTGAATAGCAATTCCTGTCACATAATGAATTCTGAGTAATTTTTTGCCCCACAGCTCACACTGAAAAGTGTGCGTAAAACTGCCATCTTACCACTTTTCTGGGCATTGATCCCCAAACCGAGACACCCCTTTGACAGGGTGCAAGGTGCAGGCCAGGTGTGGGTCTTGTGTCCCTTCCAGACACCAGGGAAAGTCTATCATCAGCTTTGTGTGGTTCCCTAAACGATATTTCCAGCTGATCCTGTGCCTAGCGTCTTGCCCTCCAGGTTTTCTGTGTTTCATAGAATTTGCCCTTAGAGCAAAGTGGTGGGTGTTGGTTGGGGTTTTTTATTACTTTTATTTTTTGTTTTTAATAAAACATGTTCAATTAGCTTCCTTAGAAAAACCTCCCTCAGTCCTCTGATTGGGTGTTTGGCAGAGGAGGGACTGCTGTCAGCATGTCTGAGTTCCTGGAAGAGCTGAAGTGCAATGAAAATGACCCCAGGGAGCAATGGGCTTTCCACAGAAACCTGACAGTCTGGGGGAGGGCTGACTGAGACTGGATGGTTTTAAGAGCTCATTTAGTTTCCTTTCTGCAGCCTGACAGAGAAATGGAGGCAGTGATAGTGCTACACACAGCTTCAATCACATCATTCATCAGGGTGCTGCACATTCCTGCAGCATCGTGCACGGTAAAGGCACTGGGCCATCCTTCTGTGGTTTTTCTGTGTGCCACACGGCACCCTGCAGGTACTGTCAGCATCCTTCTCATTTCTAGAGACCCAAAAGCTCAGCAGATCTTGTCCACTCCTTATTTTCACTATAGGTTTTTAATTCTAGCTCTTACTCCCATTTGTATGAAGTTTTCCTTCACCTTTCAGTATTTTACTTGCACTCACTGTACTTGCCTCTACTTTTAAAGAAGCAAACATGAATTGCAAGTTTCATAGCTGTGATTTGATCTTTTCCTTGGCTTGTACTTCTGAGCTGAACTGGTGATAGGGTCTGTTCTCATCTTTTTGGATCATTGTCATCCCACAGATGTTCTGGTATTTACAGAATGACTTCAAGCTTGCATCTTCTTTTATCTAGACCAAATGCCTTTTGCCTAGTGTTTGAGGACATTCAGGGAAGAAGGGAAAAACACTACCTCAGTCCTTACAGCAGAGGTCTAAGGGAATTAACATGAAATGAAAAATCTGCCCATGCTACAGTCTGGAAATAAGACAGCAGTGGAAAGGAAAGGTCTGGAAGTTGCTTTCCACCCCAGCTTGCTTGCCTTTGAGTGCAGAGAGCAGTGTCCTCTGGGTGCAGCCTGAGATGTGAGCAAGCAGGGGAAGGTGCTTCTGCTTTGGTGCTGTCAGACAAAGTGCTGTGTAGGAAAATGCATGCACCTGCTTTGCATGAGAGCAGTCTTGATTGCTGTGTGTTGCGTAGCAGGAAGACAGCAAACCTTTGGAGCCTACGGAACTCAACTGCCTTGAGTTCAGGAGCTTGACTTCATCAAGAAGTCAGCGCACTAAGCCAGTGCATGGATTTGTAGTGTGCTTGCTGTTCTCTGTGTACTCGCAGTGTCTTCCAAGAGGTCAATTTTATGTAACTTACTAACTCACTGAAATTATTTCATTACTTTGTGTCTGAAACTGAGACCGTGGGGCACTTGGAGTACTCTGACAGTGCAGGGTTATGCCATTCTCCTGCAGGTTCTGCCAGGCTCTGAGCATGACAAACTATTGCCCTGAAAAGTAACCCACTCAGGATTTATTCCCACTCCTGTAGTGTAGGGTGAGCATCATCTTAGACTGTAGGCTCTGTTGGCACCAAGATCTAAATTGTTTTCTTGCCTGCACAGGTGGTTCTTCAAAGTTTAAGTAGAAGAAAGAGGCATGCTGCTATTGATGTTATGCTTGATCTGTGGATGGATCCTGCTCAACCAGCAGCAAATATGATTCTGCTTCTTGGATAGTGAAAAGTCAGAAACAGCTCTGCTTTCGTTTCCCACCCTAGGATGTGTGAGCAGCCCAGTAACATCACTTTCCCCCAATGGCTCCTCCATTCCCACATCAAAGCCTTTTCTTAGGCTGTCTGCAGTCACTGCTGCACATAGTGGGTGTGACTGCCCTTTCACATACACTTCCATAGCTTAGGTGACTTAGCTGGGACCTGCACCACATTTACCACAATATGGGAGGAAAATCAAGTCCAAAGTATTGTGCATAGGTTACAGAATGTTAGTGCACCATATGAAAGAGGCAAAAAGTACTTTTCCAAGCAGGGGAGGTTGAATACAATTAAAAAAATTATCTTTCCAAGCTCCTTTGGTCTGCTTTGGAGACTCAAACAAATAAGTGTACACATAACAAAAGTACTTGACATTTAACAGCACAGGGAAATGAAACTAATCAGATATGGTGTATGAAGACAGCAGGAGGGAAATGCTCTTTTGTAGTTGGTTTCTCTCCAAGCAAATCATCTTAGTAATCTTCTGTTAAGCAAACACAGGGTGGAATAGGTGTTTGTCATAAGAAGGGTGTAGCTAGATGTAATTAGTAACAGAATCCAACTTCCCATGAAAAGCTTATTAGCTGACGTGAGGAGTCAGACCTGTTCAGGTACTTTAATGTTACACTGCTCCTGCTAAATCAGAGTGAGTTTCCAAAGAGCAACTGTGATTCATCACAGTCAGCAGGGAGCTGCCCACCACCACGATGGGGAAAGGGTGGGCTGTCTTCAGCACTCAGGCAAGCACAGTGCTTGCGTTTGTGCAAGAGCAATAAAAATACAGGGTGCGAGCTGTCAGACGAGAGGTCAAGTCTGGGTGTTTTCCATTTGAGAGGGAAAGGACCAAGGGAAGACCTTATATGGTTAGGAGCCCAAGAGACGGCTTTACTTCCTGAGCTTATAAAGCCAGGGTTAGAAATGTTTTTGGTTTTTTTCTCTGCATGGTGATATGCAGTTGGTTGCCCTAGGGACAAGAGAAAATGTTTAAGTCACTTGTGCTTTCCTTTATCGTCCCACCAATCTGATGGACTTGTCTCTTCTCTGGCAGCGCTGGGAAGAAGGGAGGTTGGGCTACTTACAAATAGTTGTCGCTAGGATTTGAGGCAGCATTGCAGAGGGCGAGAGAAAGTCACCTTTGTACAGAATAGCTTTGGGCCTGACTTTCTTTTTGTTAAGGTTACTTGTATCGGTGTGACCTCAGCAGAGGCGGTAGCGCAGAGAACCAACCCCTTTGTGCGCTGGCCGTAATCATTTCTCCAGAATTGTTTTTGAGGTTGTTTTTAAATTGCACTGCAGGAGACTCTTCAGGCTTGGGTAGAGCTGCGTTAATTTTGGTGACGGGCTTTTTGCCCGTTGTTGGTAAAGGGCATTCCCGTTGCGGCGGTTCCCAGCCAGGCGCGTGGCCCGGGGCTCTGTGCGAGGATTCGAGCGGAGGTTTTAGGACAGAGAAGAAGGGCCGGGGGACTTGACCTCGGGTTGGTCCCCTGTGCCCCTCACCAGGGGACCCCCCCAGGCCACGGGCAGCCCTTGTCTCTGCGCCGCGGCGCGTAAATCCACTGACGAACGTGAAGTGTCGACGTAGTCCTGTGTCATCTCTGGGGATAAAGGGATGATTTGAACACCTCCCCTGTTCTTGGGTTGTTCAGAGGATTTTCAGTAAGGTGCAAAGGATTACTTTTAGCTTAAGATGGCAGTAGGAACTGCCGGATAGCTAGAGTAACTGGTTAAGTGAACACAGCTATGGTCTGTCTGGTATGAATTTGACATAGAAGAAATGACCTACTTTCTGCAGAGAGCGCTGTTATTTTAAAACCGGCGTTAAATTGTTACTTGGTAACTGTGTAGGGTTTGAAGTACCTTTAATAGTCCCACTTTGTCCTCAGCTGCTGAGTTTTGTAGCTGCCTTTGTGTGTCTCAAGGTCAGGCAGGTCACCACTGATAACTTTGTATTGCTCAGATATTTTCTGATGACGTGGAAGCAGATCACCAGTACAGGAAACAGAAAGGAGGAATGACACGAAAACTCCACTCATCCAGGCACTTCTGTCAAGTATCATGTAGGAGACGTACATTCAGTCCTTGTGTCCTCAGCCTTTTAGGTCCTGCCTCCCCACTGGAAACCATGGAGAGGACACACAGAGTCCCAATATCTCGCTGCCTCAGACAACAGAAGAGGAAACTTCTTTTGTCTGCCAGTTTTCCTTATGTTCCCTGAATGTGCACATTGTTCAGCTGGGAAAGGAGGAGAAAAACAGATAAAAAAAAAAGGTTGCTGGGGTTCATAGATTTAAATAATAATAATAAAAAAAAAATCCAGAGACTTTTCTATGTAGATTGTTGATGTCTGCCATTTTGCTATACTGACTCCATTGCTTTAACTATTTACAGGTTTGCTAATATCTGTGTACCACCATCCTTTTCCTTGTTGGTGTTAGAAAGTATCACAGCCATGATTCTTTCAGAGTAGGGGCAAGTTAAGAGGTTTGTGTGCATGGAGTAAGACTTCAGAACATGTTTTGTGTTGGATTTTTCACAGAATCGTCTTAGCATACATACTGAAGCTGAGGTTTAGAAACTGGGGCTGAAAGATGGAGCTGAAGAGAGCCTATGTGAACAATATTTGATCACTAGCATTCTTCACACTAACACACATGTATGATTTTGGGGGTGTCTTCCAAAGTAATGAGCTGGGCTCTTTCTTCGGCAATGGTTCCAACTGGCATGAAAGCCTAATGACAGAGATGGTAAAGGGCCTGTTTTTTCCCCTTTTCCTTTGTTTGATACTGTAACATGTAAATCTCATTTGACTTCCTCTCCCTTTGCATCAAAAGATTGTCTCTACAAGGCAAAGATACATGTAAAATCAGTGTTCCCTGACATAATTTGAAGTGCTTCCTTTTGTAGGCTTTAATTGTCAATTGCCTCCAAAACAGCATTGCTGGGCTGATTATACAAGTCATAGGAAGGCTTGAAGGCAAGCGTAAAAAAAATAAATTCCTTTATCCTTTGGTTTCCTGTGATACCGTCTTTTGAAGTGCCTGACTTAGAAAGCAAACATACTGGAACAGCAAGGCATAGGGAATATTTATATCTCTGTAGCTGGTCAAGGTAAACCCTATGAGGAGTGTTGACCTCAGCTAGCTACGTCATCCAGTATTAGTTGGGTCGTTACATGAGATAGCTGGCTACCTAGAATCCACCAGTGTCCATAACACGTTCCCTTTTCATTAAGTTATTTGTTTTGTAAATAACTGCAGAGGGAATTTTGAGAGCTTCGTGTTTCTGCTCCAGTAAGAATTAATGATGCTAGGATAACTACAGGATATACAGCATTTGCCGTAAGCCTTTGGGCTTTTAATTCCACCTAAGTAACAGGCTGAAGAGGGATGCTGGCTGCTCTTGCTGGGGGAATGGGAAGAGATAATTAAGAAACAGCTTCTTTGACAGTTACCTATTTCCCTTAACCCAAGCATAAGAAGAGAATGTTTCTTTGGCTCACAGGAAAAGGATTGTCCTTGGTTTAAGAAGCTCTTTGATGGAAGTATTGCTTTTCCGTCACCTAATTCCTTTAAGAAATGCTGAGACAAAGAAGGTGATTATTAGAGTAATAACAGGCCAAAAGGAAAATACAAAATAAACTGAAAAAGTAATGTACAAAATCCTGCTTGTTGTCTCCTGCAAACGGGGCAAGAAGCATAAGCAAGATAATATATTTATTTTTATTGTTTATTAGTCAAGTAGGACTGGATTGATAACATGTGGCAAGGGTTATCTCCTTGTGTTATAGAGTGGACCGTCTCTTTCTGAACTCACCTCTCTTCTCACCCAAGACTGAGTGGAGTATTTCCCCTTCCAGTAGTTGTGATGGACCCTCTCTTCGAAACCATGATTTATATGAAGAAGTAATACCAACATGATGTTCAATCCATATTTTCTGTCAAATTCTGCTAATACACTTTTACGTTAGGAAACAACAGAAGCCAGCATGTGACATTTTCACTTACTACACAAGTCTGTGTCACACTGTGACTTGACACTAACGTGAGTTATTTTGTTTTCAGCTGTGTACCTGATTTGTACTGTTTTGTGTAATAAAGGCTTATCTTTTCAGATAAGACAGACTGCGTTATACAGCCAGGCAGTAGAGAGCTAAGGGATGTAAAAAATAATAGCCTTCAGGTACCTTCTTCACACGGCACATCTGAACAAGAGGGACCCACATACCAGGGTGCGTGCAGATCTGGCTTGTCCCTGCCTGAGACACAGATTGGCAAGGCACGGTGAAATTCTTCCCTTAACCCAGAGCCAAGCTAGAAGGTTATATGCAGCCTGGGGGTGCATGAGTATGTCATATGGAAAATGGTGTGGATGAAGAGAGATGGACTGAATCGAGTAACAGGCAGCTGTGGGAGTGGCATACCAGTCTGGTTTGTGTCATCTGAGTGGTCTACACTGAAAGTGGAAAGTGCAGCTATTCACTTTGTAAGAGAATCAATGACTTGTGGAGCAAAATGTTTCCCCACAACCTTAATGACCAAACTCTTCCTCCCAGCTAATTTTCAGTATGCTGGGGCGCTGAGGTTATTACAACATTCGCACACTCTTGCTTGGAACTGCTGTTTGTGAATACCCCTAAGTCAGCAGCCTGGCAGGTCACAATAACCCCACTCCTCACTCCTAAGGATTTGATCAGCAAGAAAAGGTTTTGCATGCACAAGGAAGCCTTCAATCTCCTATATTCTTGGAATGAAAAGAGTAATATGGAGTCCCCATGTTGGCCCCATGGGGACCATTCAGCACCCAGCTGATCCACCTCATTGCAGCAGTCGTGCAGTGCTATTTTGTACGTGTTCTTTCCAAAATGTTGCCCCGCACCTCTCAGCCAAGATGACTTTCATAGCACAGAACTGGAGGGAAGGGAATTAAAGAGGGGTGAACTGCAAAGAGTCTTAAAAGAATGTAAGGAGTATTCCAAAACCAAAGGCTTAGAAGAGAGGGAGGTATTTTAAAAAAGAGTTACGGAGATTTTCCAAAAAGTTCCCTGGAAATAATATTAGGTCATGTTTTAGGCTTTTTCAGATTTACATTGTAATCATAACACCACCTTTTATTACTACTTAACACTTTCAGACAGGTGCAGACAAATAGCATGTGCACCGTGCAACATGTTTCTTCAACATATTTACAGGCTTGGAGGTAGTGTTTTGAACTCTGCCTCTGCAGTGTTTGGCAATGACTGCGATGGCACTTGCATGATGGGAAGAATCATTGCCAAGTTGGGTAACTTCTGACAAGTATAAACACAGCTCTGCCTTCTGTAAACTAGATTTCAAACCATATTGCTCTTCTAAGGAAGAGACAGTCCTGACATTAAAGACTGTGCAGTCTCTCTGATCAGCTATTAAATCTCTCTGCTGGTTTGCACTGAGTGAGCCTATGAAGAACAAGCAGCAAGGGACAGCTGGATGGGATGGGCATCCCAGGAGCTTAGCACTGGGTCTTGCTGTCTCTTTGTCACAAATATAACCCACATCTGTTGTCCTTAGGACTTGTCATCACTGAAAGCTCTGTCTTAGCCAATGTGAAGTGAGTTTGCTGAGATCAATCCACATTTGTCTGCTCAGTTTTCCATGGACTAATGTTTACATCCCTAAGTGGCACTGCAGATGTTCTGACTGGCATATTTGTAGGTGAATTCAAGTGAACCTAGAACTTAACTGTACAATGCAAGATGAGCTTTCCTTTTGCTTTTAAAAAAGAAATGACCAGACTAGGGTTTATGCATGCTGGTGGGACAGTGTGTGAAGGAAGAGTTTTCTTGTGTTAAGTAAGCTGCACTTCAGTGTAACAGTTTCCTTTCATGACAAATAAGTGTCAGAATTACACCAGGGATAAAATCCTTGTCTGTAAAACTAGGAATATTAAGTGGACCAAATTCAGCCCTGAAGTAAATGAATTCCTGTCATGCTCAACAGGAAACAAACCTGGATTTAGCCCATTTTGTTTTACAGGTTTCATAGGCAGGGCTGTATCAGTAAGAGCAGCACTTCTCCGACAGCCGCAATTGGAAAAGTTGCAGCGTTTCTTCTAGATCAAGGCAATCACATGATGGAGTTACGCAGACTGCCAGGCTGGAGTCCAAGAAAATCAAGTCCTGGCTGAGCTCTGCCACTGATTTTTGGTTGACCAGCTCTTCCTTTGTCCTTCCATCTGGCATATTTATATCATAGGTTTTTGAGAAATACCAAGTCTTTGATTATATGTTTGGACAATCTAATGCTGCGGTAGCCAGTATTATTTCAAGTTTTTATTGTCACTGTAGTTGCACGGGGGGTACATTAGAGCAAATGCCTTTCCTGCGTAGATAGAGTGGTCTCTTAAAATAGCTATTTTTACAAAAATCGATATTGTATTCATTTTTGCAACTCAAAGCTGAGCTGCTGTGAAGTGCAGTTACACTGCATTTAGGAAGCAATGGCTTCCAGGAGAAAACCCTTGCCAGTAAGGTCTGAGAAAGAGGAGCAAAAGGGTGAGAGTAATTCCTGTTCACAGAGGGAAACCCTTTTCTGAAAATCTAGGTTGGTATGTCAGACTGGGAGCAGTTCTGACTGAATACTTTCCTGTGATGGGGCAGGCTGCTTTCTCTGGGGTCTGGTCTTTTCGATATTTAAATTGTTCAGATGATGATTTTGCAAGAATGCAAGACCGGCTCTGTGTGGAGCTGACCTGTGGGCCATCTAGCCCAGCAACCTGTCTCCAGCTGTGACCACTACCACAGCTGATTAAAAGGAAATTGCAAGGACCAAGCTACCAATGATTTGCGGTAAAATTTCCTTTTTCATTGAGTCTCATCTTTAATGAATATTAGCTAAAGTCCTGAAGCTTTGTTGTATTCCCTCCCCTTTACCAATCCAAAAAGCCCTCTAAATTATTATGTTAAGATTAATTGTTATTATGTAAAACCCAAATTGTAGTTTACTTACTTTTCATAGTTTCCTTTTGAAGTTTAATGCCCAGGCTAACAGTGAAGCTGTTAAAATGATTTTTTTTCTATCATCTGGTCTACATTTTGCCTACCAGTAGCCTTTTCCTCTGAACAATATAATTTTTTTTCAAGTTAAAAAAAAAACACTAGTTCTTGCTAAAATTTGGAAGACTATGTTTTTGTACACCCATTGGTCTATGTGATGTGAATCCTGAAAGACTGTAATCTAATTTTATTCCTAGGCCCACTTAGTCATTTTTCTTTAAACTTGTTTTTCTGATGTATAGCGGAGGTGATGATGGATGTCTGATTGATGTTGCAGCACTATGCCTGCTCCCGAGGGCCACTTGCCTTACTTGTTTGTGCAGTGCGTAGCAGAAGCCACACGAACATTGTGTTTCTCAGGAAGTGTAAGTGGAAGATCAAAATGGAGTTCACATGAGGCAGCATTAGCCTCCAGATAAAACCATGCCTCCACGCATTCCTATTCCCTGACACTCTGGCACCCGTGATTATAAAATTTATAAATAGGCAGGACTGGGCGTGGGCAGAAAATACACATGTCTCAAAAGAAATTAGTCTGATTCTGAACGTGTTATCAACGCACTTAGCAACTGCATAGTCCTCTTTTTGCTATCGTGCCGTTAAGCAATACTGGCAGGACTGGGTTCCCTTGTACTCCCTCTTAAAAATTCGATGCTAGGTTGCTGTGAACAGAAAAAGGTAAGAAGATGAATGTTTCTGCCCAAGGTCAGGGCAGATGTCTTTAAATAATATCTCATTTTTACCTTTGGCTGGTTTGTTTCATAAGGAGCTGCCTAGTCTGGTGGGTTTTTCTTTCATTTTCTCCTGTGAATGATAGGTGGGGTTCACTGAAAATGAGATGGACGTTGTGACAATGCTGCTAGGAATTGAGTTGGAAGATACTACTTGGCATCCAAAGTTGCTCTGGCACATCTTCACTGGATATTGCTTTACCCCCTGCTCCAGACCTTTGGACTGCTAATGAGTTCAGGGGTGGGGAAGAGGATAGTGCATTTCTCTGAGGATTGCAAGTGTTTCAGCCGTCATTAGGGAAAGACAGGAAAGGACTGTGAAAATTGGCTTTTGATAGATTTGAATGTGAGAACATGATTTGGCAGAGCAGAAGAGCTATATATACAGTGCCCCGTTAATTTTGATTTTAATTTTCTTATTTTCATAGATAGCAAGTAAGACTGACAATGGAATTTGGACAAGAAATGCCATGTAATACATTGATTGCTTGAAACACCTGACCATGTCTGTTGTAAGAGAATTAAATACACACTGCTGATTCACTTCATTTCTTGCTGGTTCATCTGGCTTGGGCTAAGGGAAGTTGTGCACTTGAGAGTATCATCTGGGGAAAGGTGTAAGATTTCAGTAAGTTTGAGAGGATAGGAACATGTGCACATAAATGTTTTTTGGTTTTTTTCCTTGCATATGTTCCTGTTTCAGAAGGCTGATTATTTAAGACAGAAAATGATACCATATGTGCCTGACAAACTGCAGGGTATTTCTGCTGTGGCAGTGAGCCATGTTAGCATGGTTTCCGTCATAGACTGAGATTTCTATTCCCTATCCTACAGTCTGCTTTTCAGACTGTCAGTGAGGGCTCCACGTCCACATGGCTATCTGTAGTGAGAAACTGCGAAGCAAGAGAGAATCCTACCAAATGGTCCTGCCTTGGTTCAGCAAACTATACAGGTGTTGCTGGGAGGGGTGTTGCAGCTGTACTTCAATGATTATAAAGGTCAGTCTGCATTTCCACGAATGTTCCTGTTTCCAGTGATGTGGAACTCAATTGTAAAAATCGGTTCAGCTTGCACGGAGGTTTGGCACAGGAGTTCTCAGAACACGAACCTGTTTGCTTTAACAAAATGTGCTGAAGATGCAGGAGTGGGAGTCATTAAGATAACAGCTGATGCAGTAAAACCATGTGTGACTGGAGTTATGTATTGGCTTGACTCATGCCAATCGTTTCTGCCTTCAGTCTGCGGAAAGTGAGCCACGGGGTTTCATATATGTAGCTAAGGGAAGAGTTCAGCCCAGCTAAGAAATTAAGAAATTACTTAATAATGTGTCAGAAATGCTGCATCTTTCTTTTCAGTATCTTCCAGGATTGTCAAAGTTCCCTTTTAAAGACGGATGCAGCTTTTCCTTCCTGTTGTTTTCATTTTTCCACTTACTTTGATTGTGTTTTGTTTCTACCCCGTCTAGCTCACTTTCCAGATTTCCTGTAAAACCTAGAGGGACGTGATTGTTTTTGTTAAACAACTAAAATGGGAGCCGATTATTCCATTGCCAGCATTTCCTGGTTGGTGTGCCATGGAAATCTACCCACAGACTCATGTTGGTGAGGTTGTGGAAACAATGTTTGCTAGCGAATGCCAACCCCATGACTGGCATAGGAAGGACAGCATGTGCTTTAGGAATATTTTAAAGCAGTATTTTGAACTTTGAAGTCAGTGGATTCAGAAAGGGAGAATGATGGAGAGGAACTAGTTGAGCTTCTGTTTTTTTCTGAGTGTATTTTATTGTTTCCAGTGGTTGAGAGCATGCCGTGCCTTGCTTTGGGCAGGACTGTGGCATGAGCATCTCTCCTGGGAAGTGAGTGCAGAGGGACCACAGTGGAGTCAGGTACCAGTAGTGGGGTTCCCTTGGTGTATTCCCTGCATTTCACAGAGGCAGGACAGAAGGGGTGGCCTGTCTCCTTCTGACACCATAGGGCAGATCCACCTCCCTGGTGGTTTCCCTACCTGCTGTGTCTGGCGTGTGAGGTGATGAGAAGGGGAAAGGGTGCTGGGCCAGACTGCAAATACAGGGAGGCTGAGGCCCAGCGGCAGCAGAACATGGGGAAAAAGCTGATGCTGTGAGTCTCCCATCCGAAGCATGGTCTGCCTTTCATGAACTCGTCTTTGAACGCTACCGTGAGCATAATTTTTCTTTGGGGCAAACTTGAAGCCTGCTGTAAACCAGTTGCCAAACTTCCAGCTATGTTCCATTTCCTTTCCCCTAGATTGTAATGGTTTTCTATGGCGCACAGAAGCAATAGAAAAATCACTCCTGTGTTTTTTTTTACACCATTAAAGAACGTTCCTTCAGCCCTTGGTAACTTGGGACTTGGAGTCTGCCGCTGCTTGTCTGTGTGCAGCAGAAACCAGGCCCACACTAATGATGATTTTGGTGTTAACTCTCCCAGTATCTGAAGGGCTTTTCTTTTTGTTAAAGGTTTTTGTGTCTTGTTTGAAAAAGATGGTCAAGGGTTTGCCCGGTCTTCTTGGGGAGGATTTCTGTGAATAGGAAATGAATTCATCCGTTTGGATTTTACCAAAGACTTTTACATCGAGTGGCTTTAAAATATATTTAAAATGTTTATTTAAAATCCAGGTCAAATGATTTTTAACAAACTGTGTCAAGATAGAAGAAACTGACTTTTCGGAGTAACTGTATTGTTTATTCTTTGTATTGCAGTAGCACCTAGAAAACCCTATTGTGCTAGATGCGGAACAAACATATAACAGAGATGGTCCCTGCCCATATGAGCTTACAGCCTTCAGGTTAGCCTCTGCATCATCCTGCTGGGGGATTAACCAGGCATTCATTCTCATTACGTGCTTCTGCCATTTTAGCTGGGCTCTCTTGGGGCAATGAGGTCAAACCTGCCAACTTGATTTCCTCATTACCCCCACCGGAGAAAAGATCAAGTAGGACACAAGTTTCAGAGAGCTGAACAACTTGCCTTTTCCTGCTGTACGTTTCTCAAGCTGACTTTTCACACGCTGTAGATACCAAGCCTGTGGCTGAGCCATGTGGGCTTCCTGAGATCACTGCTGCTCCTTGAAGAGCTGTGGTTTCCTTGTTCCCAGTGTCCTCAGGCAGATAGAGGTGTTTGGATAAAAGGAAGCCTTTTCAGTGGTTTATGGTTTATATTATTGAAAAAAAAAAAACTTTTCTGTTTTTGTTTTGCCTTCTAAGTTTTCGTTTCTTTCAGTACCTTCCCATAGTTGCTGCCATGTGGGGCAGGGGGGAAGGATATAATAAAAAGCAAACCTGACATCACACATGCACGCTGTCAATCATCAAAGTATCAAAAACAAAGCTTGCAAGAGCACAAATTTGTATAAATGTGGAGGAAAAAGAAGAAGGAAGGACACTGACTAAGCACATCAGGCCATCTTGTCCCTCTGGGCAGCTTTAAATTAGGGTGGAAGAAACTCCACCCATTTTTTGAGCTTGTCTCCTGGGTCACCATCCCATCCTTTTCCACCTCCTCTCTCAACCCTCTGGTATAGCTGGGATTTGTCTCTTCTGATTTATCGAGCCTTAGAGAGACAGTCCCAGAGAGGGATGAATGAGGAATCCTTAATATTGGTTCATGCTTGATCAAGTTATGGGGTCTTACGGCCAAAAGATAATTTCTCTAGACCTATCTGTTCCCTTCTCTACTCTCACTTGGTGGCATGGACTGGCTCCTACAGGCTGGGAAGGTGATGGGATCATGCGAATGAAGAGGAAGGGGCAACTTCTCTGTCTATGCTTGTTTTTGGACAGATCCCATCTGCTGTTTATCCCCGCTCTCTGCAAAAGAGCAAGGGAGAGACCCTGTGCTTCATTTGCAGGGGTGTGAAAGGGATGGGGGCATGAGAAGTAAACCCAGAGCAAAAAATCTAATTAAGGATAACAAACATGCAAGTCAGAGAAAGGGAGAGGAGAGGACTGGACCTTGGCAAACAGAAAAGTTGAATTGTGGTTTCCAGTGTGTGCTAGAGCCTAGCTCTGATTGAAGCTACATGGCTTGTGAATAATGCTGGCAGAAGCGGAGCAACTGGCAGTTTGGCATTGTGTTAGCAGAGAGGAAGGACAGCTCTTTCTACTGAGATGCTTCTAACTTGTTACCCCCCAGAAATAAATAAATAAATAAATATCCTGAAGCTGTGTGTGTCTTAGGTGCAGCTCAGCAGAGCTGCCTCCGAACCCCTGGTCAAGGAGACCCCTGTTCTTGCCCAACATCTCGCAAGGCAAGGGCAATGTCAGGGAACAGCACTTTCAAAACGCAAGCCGAATGCAGAGTGCTCTGAAACCAAATCCCTCTGCCTGCAAATAAGGAAGCTGGGTTTCTGATTACTCGTTTCTAAATGTTTTGTCACAAACTTCCTTTGGAAATGGGGAAGATGAAAAAAAATGGGATGAGTGCTCCTTGGCCCAAGCTCAATATCCAGAATCTCTCCTTAGAGCTCTCAAGGAAGAAGGGCTTCCTCAAAGAAGTCTCCTGTCCACAGTCTGCGATGCAGCGTGCATCTCTGGGAGATGCACAAGCTGCTACCAGTGTGCTTTGAGGTTATGATACCCGGCCCCCTGTAGCTAAGGAAGAAAAAAAAATATTCTTTACCTCTGTAGACGTGGGTCTAGATACAGTCATCTGAGTCCCACATAACCCAGAAGTCTGGGGGAGCTTGGATGTGGACTCCTGTGACCTGTTACAGGGACAGGCTCAAACAGGTACTATTTGGATGTGAATCTAAACCCAAATTCCCACAGATTTTTGGCTGCCAGTTGGCTGGGAGCCTTTTTTCTATCTCTAACTCCACAAAAGAAAAAGAAACAAAAAACTATAAAGTAAAAGGTGCTTTTAAAATACCATGAGGAGAGAAACTGCCATGGAAATAAATAGCAAAAATAACAATGTTAACACTTGCGGTGTCACAGCAACTCTGAAATTCAAGTAGTGTGCACATGCCTACAGCACTTTCTCACAGCCGCTATCGGCGCAGCCTGAGGTTCAGAGCTCAGATTGTGTCCCGTTGTTCACTGAAACAACCAACTCCTCCCTGGCGCTGGAATGGATTTAGAGAGAAGGGGAGAGGAAGGATGGATGCAGTCTCTGCTGATAATCAGGTCTTTACTGTGCCCACCTGATGCCGCGCTTTAGCGGGACAAAGACACAAAGTTCTCTTATTTCTGTCCCTGTCTGTCATGCCTGAGATGTAATGGCCATGCTTCAGAGCTGGAACGGGTATTGCTTCAAATAGTCCCCCATCCGCCTGGGCAGAGGGAGCTGGTCCACGTCGGCTGTAGACTTGTTAATCCGTAGCCGGCACAGGTGCTGTAGACTGGGGATGTTGTCTTTGCGGCTGAGCGGCCGGATGAGTTTCAAGTGTACTGCAGCTGCTGCCATCTCTTTTTGCATGGGAGGTAGAGGAGACGGAGGCGGGTAAGGAGCCTCGTTCTTGCTTTCCATTGTGCAGGACATGACGTAATGCTGGATGAGACTGACCACATCTGGGAAGGCCAGGATGCGAGGTTTGGACAAGTAGTTTGAGTCTAGCCGGAACTTGCTGTCAGTGTATTCGATGCGCACATTGGTGGGACCTCGATTTGTCTTGACGGAGAGTGTGAACAGGTAGCTGGGGTGGGTGCTGTCCCGTACCAGGAAGGTGCCCTCAGGCATCTTTTGGAGATGCTGTTTGGCCTCACTGGCAGTGATAGATCCCCAGTACCAACCTGGA
This sequence comes from Haliaeetus leucocephalus, assembly GCF_000737465.1. Taxonomy (NCBI): domain Eukaryota; kingdom Metazoa; phylum Chordata; class Aves; order Accipitriformes; family Accipitridae; genus Haliaeetus; species Haliaeetus leucocephalus. The sequence goes on along the minus strand of NW_010972584.1, from coordinate 939,137 downwards.
AAAGCATCCCAGAAAGAACTTGTTAGGGAAAGAACATATTAAAGAACTGGCAGTATATTTAGGGAAGCCTTGAAGCCTACTGAGTTCAGGGCCTGGGAAGCAACCAGGCCCAGACTTGGTGAGACCTTCAGAAACTAAGACCATGTCAAGTTCTAAGGGTTTCCTGCCTATGCTTGTCATTGCTGCGCTGGGGCTTGGGATGAGTACTTTTGTAGCTACTGCAGTTTACAGAGAAAGAGGGGCCTTTTTGCAATTCTTTCTCCTGATTCAGTTAAAAAAGACAAAGGTTTTGCTTACGCTAGTAATAAATTACTTCATGACTCAAGTTTGTAGGCTGAAAATACGCTTGCTGCATCCACAAGAGTCAGCCATGGCTGCGACAGAACCAGGTTCCTATCTGAAGTGGGATCAGGAGATTCTTCCTGGAGCTCAGATTGCAGAGTTGGCTCCCTGCTCCCTATAGCCTTCTGATCCCGTGGCTTTGTGAGTTGAGCCTTACCAGATTCTCGCAGGTAGGAGAAGGTTTTTGCAATGCAGAGAAGGTCTTCTTCAGGGTCTCGAGTCCGAGGCGGGTTGCTGTCTGGAACTGGTGCTGCAAAGGCAGGCGTGGACTCCTCCTGGAAGGCCGTAACTGGGAGAGGCTGCATGATCGGCTCTGACAATTCCACGGCAATGCCCCTGAGTGACAGTCTCCTGATCTTTTCCTCCGCCAGCAAAGGATGAGGTCTGAAATGAAGGGCATACTCTGCTATTTTGCCTTGCCTGGAAATAGGTTGCAGTGTCTGTTCAGTGCATGCTACATTGTACTACAACACGTTATGTTTTATAAACAGATCCTCAATATGATTATGTTTCAAACAGAGAGAGGCAAGAGGGGAAAAATTACACAGCTAAAGATGAGCCCTTAAACAGGGAGAGAGAGTTGGCCTATTTTACCTTGTAAAAGGTGGTCTATCTTGCAATTTAGGTTGATTTGAAACCTGATAGTTTTAGATGTTGCCTTTTAATATGTAGTTTCAGAGGCAATAAGGATCCTAGCAGCATTACAGCTTCACTTGCATCATTACAATGTTGGAGCATTTTTTTTTCCTGCCAGTGGGTTTGTTAGTCATTTGCTGTAGTATAATTAGAAGCAGAATTGGGAATAGCTTGGGTTTTGTCCTACCTGCTTTCTGCTCAAGGTTGACCTGATCCTAAATGTGTCTGTTTGTTAGAACTCAGGGTGAGCTGATCTTGTAGTAGAATAATGGGAATTCTTGTTTTAGCCAAGCCTGTGCACTACATGAACCCTAGCTTTCAATGGCATCACAGAGATTTCAGTGTGACTGTAATCCCCGCAGGATTACAGCAGTAGGAGGTTCTGCCACGGCTGGGCTGCAATGAACATTAATCCCTCCGTGGCCTAAAGAGAGCACTGGTGTAGCCATTCAGCATCTAAGTGCAGTTTCACAAAGCCTGGAGCTCTCATGGGCCATGGGTGCTCCCTCTCTGCGGCATGGAGATTTCTAAAGGAAGACAGAGCTCCAGGGGGAAGATGGATGTTGGGGGCCAGGGAAGTCTTCGTTCCCAGGCAAGCTCCTGAGTAAAAACATTCGTTTCTGTCTTTTCTTCTAGGCTCCTTGCCTTTGTGTGCCCTGTACTGCTGCATGTCCTGTGTTATATCCCCCACATGCACTCACTTGCTTGAGACGTTCTTTCAGACACTTAACATAAAAGGTGGCTGGGTTTCCAGAGAAATACAGCACAGTCCTCAACATGAGACCGGCACAGCACCATTGGAGCTCAAGGTGATTGCAAAAGCAGCAGCCACCTCCTCCCTCATCACTGAAGAGAGAAGTGGAAGGAGACTCTGAAGTCATAAGCACTACCAATCTTCCTCCTTCTCTGTGCTTTATGTGAACAGTGACACTCTAGGTGCATACTTAAATGCGTTGTAAACTGATCTGCACCTGATCATAGCTGCACTCCACCTTCTCAAACTGGTGAGTTTCAAGTATGGGATGGGGAGCAGGAAGAAGGGATTTGGGGGAAAAGTAGATTAGAGAGAACCTGAAAATGACTTCACAATGATTTGTGAGTGAGAGCCACGATCAGTTCCATGACTCTGCATTTCGAATAAAACCATATAGGTTTGGAGTACGGTTTTTGTAAAACCACTGGTAAAATTGAATCTACAGGGAGACAATTCTTGCCTGTGCAATACATAGCCAAAACCCCGCTATTGTGTTGGTATTTAGAAAAGAACATTCTTCCTTTTTCCATACGTCAAATCACATTTCAGAAGTATCTACTTGGCATTCTTGGCATTTGATTCTCATTTCCTAATTTCTATTCAGGGGTAGGAAGCCAAACCTAGTAAAAGTGATTGCTGGCCCTTATCTTCACCAGGCACCCTTGATCACAGGGACTGTGTTTTCAGTGGCTTTCACAGAACAGTGGATCTGAATATACTTTTATACCTGGAGATTGCTGTTGGGAAACCTCTTGAGTTCTCTTTTAAGTCCCACCTGAGTGATATTTGTAGGTGTCGAGGGCTAAATTTTTAAAGGTATTTGGATATCTCCCTCTTAATGTCATGGTCTTCACAAAAGTCTAGCTACCTGCCTTCTTGGGGAAAGGAGATTCCTGATTCTCCATTTCCCCCCTTCTTGAGTAAGGAGGACTATAAACCAGATCTTTCCCTGTACTGAACCTAATATAACAGTTCGCGCTGTGCAAAGAGGGTGTTAGGCAGGACTGTTGGCAGAGCATTCTCTCTCAGGTGTGCTCTTATACTGACTGTTCACTGAGCTGAAAATGACTGTGACCGATGTTAAGTAAAATCAGTCCTGCACTGCTTACTGCCTGCTTGCTCCCCAGAACTTGAATACTGCAGTCCAAATTCCAAATCTCTCTGAACTTATATTCGCCTGGAAAATTTTTCTGGCCTACCCTGTGGGGAAGTTTTTGAACGCAAAGAAAACTTTTCTTATTCCTAGCATGGAAATACTTTTTTTCTTTTTATATACCTACTTTGGAGAGGAAATTAGGAATTGGCTAAGAGACTGGGAAGGAAGGGAGAGAGAGCAAAGCTACGTGGGGAAATGTACTCCCGTTTCATTGCAGGAAGTTGTTAATTTAAAGGGCTGTACCAGTTCACAGTTCAGTCCTCCAAAAGACACATCAACTAAGTGAATTTGTCAGTAGGTTTCTTTTACAGAGCCACTGTGGGTCTCTCTGAAGCAGAGCCCACATGTGTGAGATGAGGTTTCCCACTGTTCTCCCTCTCTGCTGCCTTATACTTCCTGCCACCTGAAGGTGAAGGAGCCCATGCAGTCACCGTGGAGATTCTTCCACTGCAGCCAGAGAAGGGCCATGCTTATACTCTTCCTATTTTCCTTTTATATACCTGCCATATGCTTCTCTCTCCCCTTACAAAAAGTCCTAGTGCAGCTGTAGTCTCGAAAGAGCACGGTGGGATTGGGAATTCTCGTAGACCAGGAGGTGCGGGTGTCCTAAACAACTTTGTACATAGGTTGAAGAAAGAAGAGCTGCTGCTGTGACCAAACAGAGCAGCTCCAAGTCCAGGAAAGGGAGAGCAGAGGGATCAGTGAGTAATGGCAGCTACAACTTTTAATGAAAGTACATTTACAAGAGGGTACAAGGGGGATAAGAAGAGTTTACTGGGATGAAGACATGTTAAAAAAGGTATGCTGACATGAAGAAGCCAGCCCTTTAATGGGGCAAAGTAAGTATTTGAAAATAATTAGTGCTTGTAAGAAAGAAAGTAGAGGACAGACATGGAATATCAGGACTGAACAGAGTAAAGTGTTAGTACAACAGCTGTGATGAACAAATATATAAAATTTGGCATGTCTAGCTGGTAGCCTGTGTGGAGTCTTGAGAGAAACAGCAAATGAACTTCCCTGGGCTTTGGCAATTAGTGTTTCAAAAAGCCTTGGAAAGCCAAGAAAGTTCAAGAGAATCAGGTATGTCTGATACCATTTAGTGTTAGCTTTGCAGTTACTTTGCTGATAAGCTAAACTTTGTAACACAGTACAAATAATAGAAGAAAAAGCGTGTCAAGCTGCTCTCCCTTCCATCAGCCACGTCCCAAGACTCCCATGGGAGCTTGGTCTGAATAGGAGGGAGAGTATGGAGTCCAGGATATATGAAATCCTAGAGGATAACAAAAGCCACACAATAAATGGTCATTAAAAAAAGATATAAAGAGACAACCACCTACACATCTGGCTACATAACAAGTTCTTAGTGGGTGAAGGGAAGCAGTAGCTCTGGTGCATTAACCCTGGAGAAAAGCTTCAGATAAGGGTTTCACAAAGCCTAAGCTGAAAAATGAATTCCCTTTGCCGTGGCTATAGGAACTGCAGCAGTAGACTGAAAATGAGAGTGACAACAAGCCCGCCTGAGGAGTAGGAAAGTATTGGGAAGCATGAGCTCTGCTTGGCTGTGGAACAGATTTGGGGGGGAAATGGCAGAAAAATGCCTGTGCTTTAGTCATTTAAAGCAGACAAATGGCAAGGCAAATGCATTTTCTCTGAGGAAAATCCACTAAGTGCAGGAGGGATGGGTAATACTGACGTTACGGCTCAGGCTGAAACAAACGCTGACACTTTCCAAATATGCAGCATGTGTAAAAAATGCTGGATGATTCCTGGAGACCAGCTATTTATGTGTGTTGATGACCTGAGCTGATCGTAGAGACATTTGAGTGCCAATACACCGGTACCAGACACTGATACCAGAACAGGGACTTGGATGTTACCTGTTTCACTGAACAAAGGTGCTGTAATTATGCATGTACTCCCTATGGCTTTCATTCTACAGAATGTTGTGTATGGGTAAGTCTGTATATATGTATGTACGTACATCTAATCTTACCCATAAAAGCAGCAGAAAAATGAAATCATGTGTTTAGCATAAATATTTACTTAGAAATAGACAAAGAAAATCTGAACTCCAGGGAAGTTTTTCCCTTTAAGTGGTTTGTTTCCACTGGGACATTAGGGAACACCGACTGCGTCGGGGCTGTGTCCCCACTGGTGCTACACACACACGCCACTGAACAACACGCTCCAGGTTTTTACTCATTTTTACTCCCCCCCCCACGGACTTTGAGCACCATGTAGTTTTTCAGCAATAGAAAGCACGGAAATCGGGAATACTTCATGGTCCCGTGATCTTTGGCCATAGACTCTAAGAAGCAGACACTCGGGGGACACAGGTAGAACTCAGCACTCGGCCAGCGTAAGTCATTCCCCTTCCATTACAATCACACATGGCAAGTCACACGAGCTGAAAAACCGTCCCGGAGAATCTTACTAATTGCAATTATCAAACCACAGCTTTTAAAAGAAGGCTGTAAGTATCTTACCCCTGAACACAGAGGATCATGTCACTCCTGGACCAAGGGAAAAGCATTAAGTCTTCAAGAAGGTGGGAAATGCTTTCTCCTCTCCTCTTTTTCTCTTCTCGTCTCCTCTTTCTTGGCTTCCCAGAAGGAGCGAGGTAGTTCCCGCCTCTGGTTAGGGGTTCACGGTAAGAGAAGGCTGGAGAGTCCCAGCAGAGCCCTTCCGCAGTAGCTTGTGTTTCAGACACAGAAAAAGCCAAGCAGAAGGCGGATCGGGCTGCCCGAGAAAGACTTTGCAGATTGTTTAGCAACTTTGGCTGGGAAAACGCGTGCACTCTCAGTGCTTTAGAAAAGAATATGTTCTTGTTCTGCTTTTTCAGAAAAGAGCAACGAAAAAAGTTGTAAAAATAACCAGAGAAATGGGAAATTACATCTATTTAAAGAGGAACTAATCTTCCTTCAGAGCAATCTCTTAGAGAAAATATTCAGAGCACTCTGAAATAGTAATAAATAGATACCAATAAATAAGATCTCCCCGAATGCTCGGGGGAGGAGAGCCGGCAGAGCAGCAACCTGCTTTTCCACCGACTCCTGAAGTAATGAAGCTCCGCAGAAAAAAAGACGACCAAAAAAAAAAAAAAAAAAACCCAACCACCAAACCCTACTAAGTAATCTTTTGTTTGCCCCTTTTAATCTGTTCCAGGAAGTGAGGGATTCCTGGAATCGCATTGTATTCACATCACTCTTCCGATAGCAGCCACGCGGAGGGAAGGAAAAAAAAAAGAAAAAGAAAAAAGAGAAGGTATAAATAGATGTGTCCGTAACGGCCGGGGGG
>NW_010972584.1:924877-932942 GCF_000737465.1 Haliaeetus leucocephalus | reverse complement strand
GGCTGGTCGGCGGGGCTGAGGCGCGGCTCTGCCGGCCGTTCGGCACGTCCGTTGGTTTGGCCGCGCGCGTTTCCGTCCGTCCCCGTTCCTTGTCGAGCGCTGGTAGCGGCTCTGCTTGGGCGCGGTTCTGTCAATGGCGCCTGAGCGACCCGCTCGCCTTTCCGCAGATCCCCTTCCCCGGGCCGCGGGGCGGCAGCGGCGGCCCGGTCGGGGGCCGGCGCCCCCTCAGGTGCCCGTGCCCTCCCGGCGGGAGGCGGCCGGCGGGAGGACGGTGTGTGGTAGCGGCGTGTCGTCCGAAGAGCGGAACGACGGGTGTGGGGCTGGGTGGGGTGGCCTCGGGCCTCGGCCGCCCGGGAATCCAGTCCCCCTGAGAATTTGGATTTCAGCCGGGCCAAGGCTCCTGGAGAAGGTTACGCCGCCGCCATTTTGTCCTGCGCTTGACGATACCATCCATCGTCAAGTTAAAATCGGGTGACCCAGGAGAAAGTACTTCAGTTACTGTCAGGGTTATCGAGCCTTTTATTTCTGAACCCTTTACAACAAAACCTTGATCGTTCTTTTCCTGCCGTGAGTTGCCACCCCTTCGCGTATCGGAGATAAGAGAGAATGTGAGAGTGGGCTGTCCGTCACCTCCATTGAAGTAGACTGAATATTTAAAAATACCAGTAATTGTTGTGCTGTTCAGAACCAAAGTGGATGGGGCCAGGAGCAGAGGGGAGGGGAAGATGACGGTAAGGACGAGGTTAGAAGGATGTTCTCATGGGCAGGACGTGAGCCTGAGCGCAGAGAGCCTATGTTCAGCTCCTGACTCAGCTTTTAACTCCCTGCTGTTTCATTTAGCAGCTGCTTAGCCTTTTGCGTGCTTCCATCCGTTTTCTTTACTACATCAGGGACAGTGCAGTAACGAGTGCTGCTAATAGTGCCGAGGGCCATCTAAGTATCCAGAGGGATGGGAATTTCATCACGGATGCACCCCTTGACCGGTTTGCTTCTGAGCCTAAGGCGGACTTCAGCCGACACTTTCATCTGAATACGTGTCAATTCACAGGAGAGGCGAGGAGATAGCAGAGGAATTTCAGTCCTCACCCCTCTTGTGCGCAGCAAGCACAACAGTCAAAAGATCGTTCGAAGGCCTACCTTCGCAGGTCTGGCACAGGGTTGCAGGGGGACGCCTGCATGCGTGTGCTCCTTCATATCTAAATCGGGCATTATTTAAAACCTTGTGTTGGTGGTGCAGCAGCACGATGGATTTGAACAGAGCTAGACTAGAAAGTGGGAAGTGGCTGCCGTCTCCTGCAAGCTGTAGTTAACCTGCACATTCAGGAGGTATTTCATCTTCAGCCTTGGAGGGGACACTGAGATGATAGCTGTAGAGTGCCCTAAGGCAGGAATGCTGCAGCCCAGCGCAGACATTGAGAAGCTAGCTTTATGTTTTTTGTTTTTTTTACTTAGAATTGGGCTCCATCTAGTGATCTTCTTCTGGAAAAGTCTGTGTGTGCAGGCTCTGTGCTGTTGGCTGAGTAGCCATTTGTATCTCCGGAGCAGGAAAGCAATGCTAAGAAGTGTACAGTGGAAATGTCACACGCAGAAACGTGTCTCAGTTGGCAGCTCTGTATTTCTGCTCTGTGGAAGCAGCACAGGTGTTCACGCCAGTGCAGACACTATGTTATTCAGTATGCATCGCATTCTGATGCAGTGTTTTTCCACCTGCAGTCACGAGATCCATGCTGCTCTTATCAGGAGTCCTAGAGGACCCTGAAAGATGACCATGAAATTGAAGCAGCTGATGCATATGAGTATTAATGAGAGGAAGTTTCATTTTCATTGGAACCTTTTTTAGGGGCCCACCTCAAAAAAATATTCAGGCTAATGCCTGGGCTATTTTATCTACAAAATTAACAATTGGTTTTAAGTCAGGAGTGTTGAGTAGTACTTCATTACTCTACCTGAACATTTTGCCCCTCATTGGCATTCCTCATGCACATGGTAATGCCCTAAGTAGGAAATAGAACAGTGTGCCCGATCTGCCAGTGCCCCGGGGCTTGTGCAGTTGGTTACCTGTGCACAGTCAACATGAGTTGCTGCCATTCCAACAAATTAGTTGTTTAAACGCAGTTTATACCGATATAAATGGCTCTCCAGGGTTCAACGTTGAAGAATTAGGACATTGCAGAGGCAGTAACAAGAAATTTTGCTGAGCGATACTGTTGAGTGATAGGGTTTGGTTATGAAAGGTATCAAAGCAAGCTCACACTCAAGTCAGGGAGGTAAGAAAAGCCGGAAATCGTGAGCCAGCGAGTCCCTTAGGAAAGTTCACCAACGCAACAGCACCATCTGCTGCTAACTCTGTGTTTGAGCAGACGGGCGGCCCGAGTCCCCTTTCCACTGGGGGTAGGTTACACTGCTTCACCTGTACAGTTGGACATTTCTGTAATCTTGTAGAGTTGGTGTAAATGAAAAATGACATCCAAAATCGTAACTCTTGAGAGAGGTCGCTGTGACTGGAGACTGGATTTGCCTTCACTATAAGCTTGTACATGAAAGACTGAAAGAAAGTTGCCCCTCTGGCTGCTGCGTGGCCACAAGGCTATCTCTGACACTTGCCCTGTGTTGTAATGTAAGGAATAGCATGCGACCGAACAAACATTAACAATAATACTTATCTATTCCTTGTTTAGACAGGCCATCTCGTTATTTGAGTAGGGCACACCAGTTTCTGTAATCAAGAACACACAAGAGGGCGATGAACTTACCGTTGTGGTTTTGATTTCCCAACCTGGTGTGGAGCAATGGAGGAGTCTCCAGGGTGTGGGTGAGCTGTGCCATGGATGTGGGGACATCTGAGCTGGCTCCATGAGAAGAAGAATGTGCAGGAAAGCAATGGGCTTCATTTCAGGCTACAAAAAAATACCTCGGTGTTACCGTAAGGAACTCACTGTATTCGTTCTCCCTAGGCTTGCTGGCATGTGGTGACCTAGAAGATGATTGCAGTGTGGCATCTGTTAGGAACTTTTCTGCTTCTACCGAATGCTATGTTTCTGCAAAAATTGTATTCCCGAGTGGCCTGGCAGGCCACCCCAGGACTATCAGATAATGTTGCCATACCCATTAGTTGCAGGATCTCTTTCAATGAAAGAAAGAGATTAATTTCTTGCGCTCCACTGCAGCATAAAATGAAGCACCATCTTCTGTAGACAGATTGGAAGATTTATAATGCTTTTGATTTATGATACTTCTATGAAAAACCCTGTCTTTTTTTTCTCTCTGCTGAAACAGAAATGTCCAACCGGTATCTCTCTGACTTCCTCTGTAAATAAGCTGTGTCCCAGACCTCCTTCTGCTCTAAGATCCCCAGACAGCAACCCTTAAGTGGAGGAGGAGGGATGGAGCCTCCCAAAACCTTCCCAATGACCAAGACAAGGTATCTGTAATAAGGTGTCTGAGTCCAGGATTATAAAAGCAACTGTTCCACCCTCTTCTGTATTTCTGTAGAAAAATACCTGCTGAGTATGTGCTAACAGGGAGGAAGTAATCTTGAACTAAATCAGGTATTAGAACACGCTGTCCAGATGGTGAGACTGGTGCTTTGAGACTTCTTGTTCCTTCACTAGCAGCTGGTTCACAGTTAGAATTTGTAATTCCTCCTAGAAACCAGGTTATAATCCCGGGTCAGTGCAGAGGGTGTTGAGAATAAAAGAGAAGTTGTTCTCGTTTGGTGATCACAAAGCATCAGGTAAACATCATTGCCTATGAAGGACCTCTATAAACCTGTTTTTACCTCAGCCGTGGAAAGAAAAGAGCTAGGCTGTTTGCTGATGAGCTTTCCTGGTTGTATAGGTAATAGAAACTATTTCAGTTTCTGGCTTGTTGTTGGGCTTTTCTTTCTCTTTTTTTTTTTTTTTTCTTTTTGTTGTCTGAGACAGATACCTCCACAGCAGAACTGAAAGACAGGTGAGAAAATATGTGCATAGTCTCTGTTTCAGACCACTGTGTACATGACTGACTAAACTAAAGATCCTACAGGAAGCTTTGCTGCTTCTCCTTTATATCACGATGTTGTTCTGTAGAGATGCCCTTTCTTTTAATATCACAGATGCAGTTTCTGAAGAACTTCCTGAGAGATTCCATAAGGTTGTTGCCACCACCCAATCAGACAAAGCTGTGTCCTCACTTCAACTTGACAATACAGAGGATTTTCTCTTTGGTGACATCTATATAATGCATCCCAGAGAGTGGATTTCTCATAACACACAAAAAATACATAGCTGTTACTCAGAGGAAGCAATGTTTCAGAAAAACAAGTCACTATATTTTCAGCTGATGGTGATAATTTCTTTATTGTAGCTGATACTGATTTCCACAAGACATTGCTATCAAAGGACTAAACTCCATGCAAATCACTTTTGTATATAAATAAACTCAGCTAACTGTAGCATTCAGGTAAGTATCACTCCTCCAAAATATGACATCCCTCAAAGAACATTTGATGACATTAGCTTTCCTAGCTCTCCAGATGAGAGCAAATGCAGGCATTTAATTTCTTTTTTTTTTTTCATTTTTTAAATGAGATATTTGAAAGTCTGAAATGTCTTTAATCCCAGATATTACTGTTACTGAATTGCTACAGCATGGCAAAAAAGCAGTGAAAATACCCAGTGGGATAGCCAAAATTAACCTTCTGTATTTAAACAGTAGTGCCTCTGTGTGTAACCCAGGTATCTGTGATATCCAAGACACGATAAAATCAGGAACAGCGTACCCAAACTGCAAGCTGGCTAAAATATGAAGCTTCACAGGGTTAACACACTAGCTTAGAGAAAAGGGGCAGCTGCCCCAAAGCTTATAGCAAGATTAGGGCCTTATTGTGTGGTTATTTTCTCGTATAAGCTACTCTTCTAGTTTGGGGCAAGGCAGGCATAGCTGAGCTATAGCTATAGCTTCTCTCTTGAAATAAGTTGGTTTGTGTTGTTGCTGTTGGGGATTTTTGGTAAAAACAGGATTAATATTTAATTTACAGTTTTAGGGATTTTTGTGAGGATGAAAGAACTTTTACCATAGTGGGCTCTTATCCTATAACAGTACTGGTTTTTTTAGAACTTCAAAAAGCAAACATCAATAAATAAATAAAAATGTCTTTTTCAATGAAAAATGTCCCCCAGCTCAATAAGCTGCAGTGGGCCTGTCAGCGTGTCCTCCATCAGTATGTCCAAAGGATGCTAATGTGGCTTGACCTGCCACGAGCACAAGGAGAAGCCACAGGATCCCCAGTGTAAGTTTCTGATCATATGAGATGTAATTCCCAGGGAGATATAAAACTGCTACTTGAAAGCAGACATTGTGGGAAATGCTCCCAGAGCCAGCCAGGCAGACAGCTGCAGCCAGGGTGACCGCACTGTGCTTGCTTGCCTTTAGGATGTCAGAGGTGTTGGGGTTAAATGGTTAAACCAGTTGTTAACTCTAAGATGTGTGCCTGAACCCAGCATGCTTGTCGTCCCCCCCCTCCCCCCCAAGCTTGTCAGAGAAATTATAAAACCTTAAGCAGCTTAAGAGAGGGATATTACACAAATGAACATTCTTGGCTCTGTACGAACTGCGTGTGGATTGCAAAGGCTGGGATTTACAAGTGGGGGAACTTCAGAGTGGGTACCCAACATGGGTTTGCAGGTACAGTCACTTAAGACAAACACACTATAGCAGAGTTGTTTCACTAGTGCAGCACCCAGACTGCTTTGGGTCTGCCCAGCATGGTCAGAATAACATTGAATAAAAAGCATCAGCTAAGCAAGATCAGGAGAGATGTCCAGTGGAAGAGATTTAGAAGTTTAGTCCAAGAGCACCGGATACTTTTGGCTGTTACTTATAGTATCAGATTGCCACCTTGTTACTTGTGAAAACACTCTGTTGCAAAGACTTTTAGATATTGAGAAATACTGTCTTTGTCACTGGTTTTAAAGATTTTCCGCACATGATATTCGTGTTTTGCCTGGGGTAAGGATATGCTTTGTGCTCAGAGAGCCTATCTAAGACAAAAAATGAACACAAAAAGCAAGGGAGTATAGTTGCTTTTTGTTCCTCAGCTGTGGTCATCCTTGTGTACCATGAGGCTATTTGATACTTGGGATGGTGCCGGAAAGGCTTTTTCAGAATTTATGGTGGGTGAAATTCGCAGAGGGCTGGTGTAAGGCCTTATTAACCATGATTCACACTGGGTTTTTAAGGGCTTTGCCCTGTTTAAACTTATTACTGGTGAAACAGTGAACTTTGCTAAAGGCGTATACAGACAATATCCAGTAGTGAACCCAAACAAGCGTAACTTTCAGTAAGATACCATTTAAAGCAGTGACTTGAAACATGTGTTTTGTATCCTATCAGTTGAACTCTTCTCAGTGGGAGACTGTTCATAACTGAGAGGTGTAGAACCAACTAACTTCACACAGAAGAATCCTGTCTTATTCCCTCATCTTTCCTCCTTTCTTTCCACGCAAAGCTTATTTTGTAGAAACTCATTCTTGTAATAGTTAGAAAGAGTCATAATTTCTTAATGAAATTCCTTGCTTCTGACACACTCTGTAAAAAATAGCAACCCCTTAAGTAGACATCTGTTTGGAATTTTTGCAATGCTTAATATTTCCCAGAATAGGGCCGTAAATAGTCTTCTGCTAGCTTTAATGTGCTAGCCGTTGTAACTTGTGCTTGCTTTGGTCAGCCATAGACTTTTGTATAAGAGTTACAAGGAAAGATCAGAAGTGGGGCTGGGAATGGGAGCTACAAATTGCTGTGAGCAAGTATACTTCTCATTATAAAATATGGAAGAGAGATGAGAGATTTAGAAGTTTTCTGAAGGGTCTGGCCCCCAGTGACTGTGAGCTGGGAAGAGGACTATAGTTACCTGTTGCAAAGAGAAGTAAATTACCATCCAGGACAAATAAAACAGCAAATACAGGCAGAAGCCGTGGGAAGGAAAATAAGAGCAAGCTGCTGACTACAGAACAGTGCTATTGAAGGCTTGCAACCTGGGAGCTTACAGTTATGTATATGCTTCCCTGAGATTGCCACAGTGGGAGGTGGTGCAAAGCCTAAGAAGGCTGGAAGCCAAACCTGAGAAGGAAAGGTTGGGAACAGCAGATTTCCTCTGGGACTTGAATTGTCCAGAATAGGTGAACTGAATCAGGGGACCAGGCCCTCCAGTAGCTGAACTGCTGAAAGCCTGGAAGGGAAACCTGAGGCAGAATAGCTGTAGCGTCACATCACAAGGCGATAAGATACACTGCAGATCTGCATCCTGCTAAGTTGAACTACTTTTTATCCCTTGGAGAAAGGACTCATTAGCCCTTTTAATTATTTTCTGAACCGCTAGAACTCCAGATGCCATTATGTTATGTAAAATGACAAATGTATTTTTAACTCGTAAAGCATGTGAACTTTAAGCTCTTTCCAGTGATACAAGTACAGCTCCATTTCAATGCATGACTCATCTTCACATGTAGGAAAAACTCAGCATTTCACATCCCTATAACTACACTCTGTGCACCAGCGAGGAGCGACAGTTGCTGTGGGAACCATCACTTTTAATATCCTGACTGTGCATACAAAAGCGCAAAGAAATACCGTCGGCTTATTTGGCAGAAAAGGTCGCCTTTAATAACAGCACCGACTATTTCGGTAGCCATAGCGCCTGAAGGATCACAGTCTGTCCAGCATCGAGTCCCAGTGCTTTGCTCCATAGCAATAGCCCTACTGTTTAAAACAGGTTTCAGAGCGAACGCGTCAGTCCTTTCCCCTTCCTGCAACGAGCGGTCGGGGGGGAAGGGGCCGGCGGTGCCCCGGGCCGGGCCTCCCCTCCCCGCCACCGCGGGGGCGCGCTGCGGCACAAGCCCGGAGCCACCGAGGCAGCTTCGTCCCCCTCCGGCAGGGCCGTTTACCTCAATAAATACCTTAAAAACGCCGCCCTGCGCAGGGGATGTTCCCCGCAACCCGCTCGTCCTTCCCCGGGGGAACCTGTCGCCCTGCCCCACGCAGCCCCGATGAGGCGGCTCCCGCTCCCCTCCCAGCCCTCTGCGGGGCC
>NW_010972584.1:872847-924752 GCF_000737465.1 Haliaeetus leucocephalus | reverse complement strand
GAACCCCGCCTTCCGGGACTCCGCACCGGGAAGCCTCGGCTGGGGCCGCGCCGCGCCGCTCACAGGCAGGTAACCGTCCTCCGGCGGGGCTCGGCGTGGAGGTCCCCCACCGTCAGACCCTCCGCTACCACCCCGGTGGTTCCCCGTCCCCCCCCTCCTAATCTCCCCCCCGTGGGGGTCTGCCTCGCCTCGCTTCACCTCACCTCAGGGTTTTCCCGCCCTCCGCCTCGCAGTGCGGGGGGGGGGGCTGGCGGGGCCGCCCCGCCGCTGGCTCTCACTGAGGGAGCCGCTCCCTCGCCCGGGGCGGCTGTCTGCGGGGCAGGCCTCGGGCCCGGCAGCCCGACGGCGTGAGGAACGGCCCTCAGCCTCCCCGCCGTGCTTCGCCTGCTCGTGGCTCAGCGGTGTTAACGGGGCTCGGAGGCCCTGGCACCGGTACCTTCCCCGGGACTACGGTCCTGAGAGGCCAGAGGCCCTCTGGTCCCCAGCGGGGCCAGGCAGCTCCTCGCCTTTGGGAGCCACGCCGTTGCATCTCGACATACCCGAGTTTTTAGGTGGTTTGATGGTCCCCTAAGTAATGCTGCGCCTGCCCCTCGCTCTGTGGACGAGGGCAGTTCGGTAAGCGCTGGCTCGGCGTCAGGTCCGATGCGTGCCCAGGCGGTGCCCCTCTGGGGTTTAATCCAGGTGTTCGTGGTTCTCTTGTGTAACTTGGAGTGTCAAGATGAGGCAGGGGGCCACTGCGGAGATTTCTACATAAAAAGTTGAGGCAAGAAGTTGATGCAGGTTCATAAGCTCCTTGAAGCAGAGGCTGTCTCTGCTCTGTTGTACAGAGCTTAGCTAAGTAAGACTTTAGTCCAAGACTCAGCGCAGGCGCTTGTTGCAGTAAAAGCGGTAATTTATAACTGCAGACTGATCGCTGTGTATGTTGGAATGGGGGTGACTGGTCTGTAAGGCTAAACAAAGTGTGCTTTCCTGAGGTCAACCTCTGCTTTTGGTCTCACTAGCACCTGGTCATCTTGTTCAAGAAAGGAAGAGAGAAAAGTAGTGAGGTGGGAGAATGGTTAGTTGACATCAATTGCTAATACTGGTTTACGTTTTTACTCAGGACTAAATGGCGAGCAAATGGACTGTTTGAAGCAGTGGGTTTGATCACCCAAGAGGAGGGACTCTGAGGATACCCCACAGGGAATCTGTTGGGTATTTCTGTCATCTCAGACTCTTCCCTGATATGGAACAAAGTGAAGGTGAACAGGAATCCCAGCCAGAGAGTCACGTGGAAAGCAAGAGCAGTGTGAAATCCTTGCCTGGGGGAGCGGCCCATGTCAAACTGGAGATAAAAAAACATGCAGTTACCGATGACTACAAACTCTCCAAACGGGTGCTAGGGTTAGGAATCAATGGCAAAGTACTGGAGTGTTTCAACAAGGAGACAGGCCAAAAATGTGCTTTGAAGGTATGTAGGCTTTTTCTTTTTTTCCTTATTTATGGCTTGGAGGCCAAAGGTCGCTTCCAAAGCCCTGTAAAAGCTACTTGTTCTGTTGCTTGCATTTTACAGAGAGTGCTGCATGAAGAATTTGAATATGTGAAGATGTTTGCTATTACTTACACCATTGTAGTCCAAACTTGAGTCTTTTCCAGAATATTCTGTCTGAGCTTCCAGGAGAATGTTATCAGCTATGAAATGCTCGTGCTCATATTTAAAAGACAAAAAAGCGGGGGAGAGAACAGTGTCTTGGTGTGTTCTGTGAGAAAAGTTGCTAGATTTTGAATGAACTTCTTATGCAATACTTGGGAAGGAAACTATTTTGGATCTTGTGCAATGAAATAGGCCTAAACTGGGAAGTATTTAAATGTTCATTGGTCTTCAGGCTTTCCTCCCTTTGAAGACTTTTCTTAAGGGGCATTTCTAGTTGTTTACTCACTTACTCTTCTCTTTATTTTTGCAATGCATTTACACAAGGGTATTACCTGGGAAAGCACTGATTACACCAGTATGGCAAGTAAGTTTAGTAGATATTTATGATGATAAGTACCACTTAAATAAATGTAGCAATAAATAACCATTCATTAGAGAACATAAAGGTTGCCTGCCTTTTGCTCTGCAGCTTTTAAACTTGAACGTTTCCCTGATGCTTTTAAACCACATCGTTAGAAAAAGCAGCCCAAATGAGAACCGGGATGGTTCTGTATGTTAAGACTGAAAACCAGCTGAAGTAATTGTCATGAGAATTACTTAAGAATGTTACTGAGTCCTTGCCAGTGTTACTCTGATTAGGTGGGATGTCTAGAAGGCTTTCAGGTACCCTTCCTTTTCTTAAATCTCACACTCCATGTTTGCTGACAGCAGCACAAATATGCTAGTGGTCAGCTGGAAGGTCTGCCAAGGTCTGGGTATGGTCTTACCTTTACCAAGCTAGAACTGCTATCGCCAGCAAAGCCTTTGCACTTTGATAGAGCAGCCTGGAAATATCTGGTAGCTTTCTGTATTGAAAAGGTTTTTAATAGAGGAACTAGAAAAGCTTATAATACAATAACGTGCTGATTAATTCACGTTTCCAACACTCTCATTTTCTTTGTCACACTGGTTTTTGTATTAGCTTCACATAGCTGACTCACAGAAGTTTTATCATGGGGAAACGGGAGGTTTTGGAAAACAGACTGGAAATACTGGGGGTTTGCGCCTGCATAGGGGAGCGTCAGGTTTTTACAAGTCTGAGGTGATCCATTAATCAGCTCCTTCTGAAGTGCTATCAACGTTAATTTCTATACTTCGCGTACTGTGATGAAGGATAATAGTACTGAAGCTGTTCTGCTGTTTCTGAAGACTTCAGTGGCTTTGTTGCTGATTATAGACCATTCATACTTAAAAGGTTTTGCAGTCGTAAGGGCTGGAAGCATTTTGAAATGGAAGTTGCCATTCCAGAGCACAATCCAGCGGCAACAAGTGTGTTCCAGAGCAAATTCAGTTGCTCTGGAATCAAATAGGAAATACATTCCTATGGATACTAGCATCTGTAAAATATTTTTTTAATTCAGCACTCAGAGTTGGGGCGGGGGAGAAGAGAAGTAAAGTTGCTGTGCCCTGACAGAATGTTCTCTGCCTGATGGGGAGGAGGAACCTATAGTAAGTGGATACTATAATACCAGTTTCTGTTTAGCACTGATTGAGTTGGCTGATTTTTTTCAGAACTTTTAAAATACATTAAGGACTGAAGTACCCCTTCCCTTCTGAAACTGGAGTTTTGTCAGTAATGGCTAATATATCACTGAAATTACATTATATATGTGTTTGTCATCTTCCCCCCACCCTAGCTGTAGAATGTGTGCACTTTTCTTCTGAAAGGGACAGAAATATTAAGAAGTTTATGAGTTCTCTAGGGAGTTTAAATGGCAGATGATAGTTTGGTGCTTGCATGTTTGTATTTCTCATCCTTATGAGTTTAAGTGCTGAATAAAAAGTTAAATATGCAATTAAGTAAAACTGCCAGCAGCCCGGAGAGAATCTGCTATTCTCTCCAAAGATGGTCTAATGAGAAGATTGCCCAACAAGGAAGGATAAAAACTGTGCTTGGTTAATTGGCAAGAATAGAAAGATCTTTTCCTAGCCCTGAAGATATTTGCAAGGATGAAGTATTCAGTGGAAGTTTTTCCGTTGGTTCTTGTGAAACCTGAACTGGGCCACACAAGTCCCAAACCTGCTCCAGATGAGACTTCAGAGCAAACCATCCAGTCAAAACAGTTATGGAAAAGGGACAAGAAACTTGGGAAAAAAATGTTTAGAAACAGCTTCAGTGCAGAATTCTCTGTGTAGGGACAGTAGGGCCTTGGTGTTTCTGCCTTGCCACTGCTCATACTTCCTAGGTGTGATGGCAGGGCTGTCATTCACTTACAGGAATAGAAAGTGGAGGCTGATGAAGCTGTCACAAGAAAAAAAAAAAAAGTGGTCTGACAGGTAAAGAGAAATGTAAAGACTGAATTGCAGGTTGAACAGGAAAAAAGGGATGCTGGATAGATTTTTTTTTTTTTTTTTTCTGGAGGTTGCTTGTGCAGTATCCATTGAGATCTATGTATATTTGTGGACGAATACTTCAGGCATGAGTGTGCTCACTGTAACCTGCTCCTGGGAAAGGAAAAACACCACTTCTGCTCCTGAAGATAAAGCGTAATAGTCTGTTCCCCTTCACACCAAACTCGCCCATTAAAGCAGCTTCTGACTTGGCAGATGGCACTGCTTTCTGCCTGCAGGTTTTCTTTTATATGGGAACACAGCCAGCACAGCCAGGATCTGGATAGAAATTACTCAATGGAAGGAATTTTAACTGAGGTACTCAAGAGGAAAGGGCTCGAACAGGCAGAAACATTCGTCCCCAGAGCCATGTGTCAGTCAAGCACTACATACTGGAATTGGGAGGTTCCTGTTGTCTTCTTTAGTCTGTGGCCATAATTGGAACTAGTTAGAATTCCACTAATCATTTTAGAGTGGGAAAACACAAGACATCCTCTCAGAGGTACTGCAGGGCTTTGGTTATTTTCCTAAAGTATTATGTGGCTTAGTTTGCTCTGCTTGGCCTTGTGATTTGCTACATGCTTTTATAATGTGCTGTCAGCTTTGTTTCTGTTAGATTGAAATGCCACACACATTGCTGTCCTGCTCCAGAAAATTTAATCTGGTTACTCACTTAGACGCATAATGACATTTTGGCTGAACAGCACTGTTTCCAAACGGTGAGAACACAGGGATTTAGAAAAGTAGAAGCATAAAGAAAACTGCTGTGCAGGACTGTGGCCTTCTAGAATGCAACTCTGTTTTGGTCTCCCTCTCCCTTACAAATAGAAACCCTTCTCGGATCTCTTTCCATAGTTGATCCAGAAATAGCAGTCAAGTGAAGTCTAGTCACTGTTCTATTTTTATCTCTTCTTTGCCAGGCTGCCCCCTTCTGTTCACTTTACCTTTTGGGGCTAAAATTTAACCTCCACTCCTTTAACACTGTCATCAGTGTGAGGGTTCTCTGCTGTTTTTCACAATCCTCCCTGGTTTTAGGGAGAGGAGGAGACCAAAATAGCTGACTACCTGTGAGAATAAATGTGGACTCCTGGGACTTGCCTCCCATTAAAAAAAAACCCAGATTACAGTTCCTTGTTTTTTCTTTCTTTTTCCCTCACTTCTTTTTCTTTTCTTTTCTTTTTTTTTTTATTTGGCACAAATTCTTGCTAAGTGGTGTCAAAATAATATTTTAATGCATTTGATGACCTGCTTTATTTTTGTGAAAGATGGTAGAAAGGGCTCAGACAGAGTTGGGATCAAGAAAAGAGAACTAGAGAGTGTTCTGCTGGGGTACTGGGACTTCTCTGCATCTGCAGCTTCAGTGGATGTTTCAGGATGTAAAAACAGTGTTACATGTCGTTGGCACACCATTCACCTTCAGTAAACAGATGTTGCTTATTTCCAGGAGAAGAAAAGGAAGGACAATTCAGGCATAGCAGCAAAACAAAGACCCTGGAACTTCAGGAAAAGAAAGTACGTTGGATATGAGTGTATTGGTACTTTTGATATGAAAACTCTCCTGAATAACAGTATAGCAGTTGTAAAGTGCTTCTCCCCTAAGCGCTGTGCATATGCACCATATACTGCAGCTGCCTTCCAGTCATCTGAGACTTCTGCGTTAAGGCAGAGTATGTATGGATGGACCCACTGGTTCATAGGTCTTACCCTCCAGAATAAATAGTGAGTTAAGCCCTGAACTGCCTCATGGAAAATGTCTTGTGCTGCTAAGTGTGAACAACACAGTCTACATGACTTCCTGATTTGAAGACAAACAGGTAAAGTCTGAAAGTTAAAGCAAAAAGCAAACACAAAAATGAACAGGCTCCTTGCCTTTTAGATTTAAGGAACTTTTGGTGAATGATATAAGTGATAATCATAGAGTAGGAGGCTCTACTGTTATCCGTAAGAATATTAGCATAACTTTGTGCTCAGAAGGAAGGAAAACAGTAATGGAGAAAGAAATTTTGCAAAAAAAATCATTCCTGAAATGGTTCTTGGAAACCACACATGGGACTACATAGAGAATGTTGTTCTGCTTTCCAAAGTGGAGTCGTCGTGGAGAAAGATAGTCATTCTGCATCACCTTAACTTCATTTAGTCTTGAGCTACGTTTCTGTCTCTCACTCAATTTTAGTGTTTCTGATTACGTTAAATAATACTACATCATGTAAGCTAATTGCTGGATAATCTGTTTTCACTTAGAGTACCATGAAGTCTGATCATGATTGCTCACAAATGGGAGACTGTACAGTCCAAAGTATCTGTTTTGCAAGTTATCTGAAGAGCTGGTACTTTTAAAATACCTTGTTTATTGCCTGAAATAAGATGATGATCAAGGAAGAGAATGCAGCAGTGGAGAAGGCAATGCACGCAGTGAAAGTGAAGGTTATTTTAGGCTGACTATTTATTGCAGAATAGGAAATGTTAACAATCTTCTTAGGTGCTATAGGTTGCATTTTTAGAAGAGAAGAAGATTATGCCAGATTAGGAATGAAACATTTCAACATTTTCACAATAAGGAATAATAATGTACTAAGAATAATAAGGAAGAATAATTGTACTAAGCTAGAACTGTTGTGGGAATTCAGGGGAACCAAGTGTAATTGTTGGTTAGGGTTTGTGCAGGATGAAGGAGCTCTTGCTTTACTGGAGTGATGTATGTTTCAGGGGTAAATTAGCACTTTCTAGTGAAGTATTCTGTAGTTCCCTCTTACCTACCATGTTTCCTGCAGCCTATTTATACTGGTTTATCTCATGCGACAGTAAATTCAGTGTCAGTAACACAGCTGAGTGTGAGTAATAAACTCCAGGAGCAATGTGTTGTAGATCAAAGCCAGACAGAGCGTAGAATGAATATGAGTTCAGAAAAGTTCTAGTTAAATGGCAGCCCCCAGTGTATGGAGGAGTACTTAAAATATGGATAGCATGAGACTGGTCCTTGAATTTTATCCTTCAGTGCCAATCTTGGCAAGTATTACGTAAATATGCATAAAATACCTAAAATAACATTCAGTCGATTAAAAAGTGGGTCGTTTCTACTGCTACAAGAATTGTTTTTAAACCAGTGAGTCATTCAAGACCTGAGTCTTTGAGCACTTTGTACGTATTTGGGGCAGAATGGCACCTTCCAGAGTGTCAGTTGGACTAGTTAATTTAACAAAGGTGGACTTCATCAATTTACTTTGAAGATCTGACATTCTTGACTGGTCTTTTCCTTATTTGAAATACAGCAAATAATTAATAATAAAAAAAAAAAAAAAAGATGAGCTTGGTCTGAAATAATAAAACCATGTGTAGTAAATTCTCACTGGGTTCAGTGGCAGTTCATTAAGCCTAAAAAGTGCAAATGGAAAGGCAAATGCTATAAACTATTAAGTCATCTTGAAAAAACAAAACTATGTTGATGCTACATGGCACCTTCTGTGTTCTCTTCCAGTCTACTAGAAAGCTGGCACAAGTTATACCCTGACTTGTGTAGCAGCAAAGCTGGGGAAGATCAAGGTGTGTTCCCCTGCCTTCACCCAGGTTCAAAGATCTGGGAAAGTATTATAGATATGTGTCTTAATCTCAACTGCGAGGAAGGTGCTTAAAGGGAGAGCACCTGTGCGTATCAGTCAGACTCAACTAATCACTTGACACCCTCTTTCGACTAGAAGACCCTTCTCTTTGTCTCTCCCTCCTCCCTTTAGAGTCTAAATCCTCCTATTCCATTTAACTAAAGTAAAACCTCACTGATTCATGCTAGCTGGAAGTCTCATTACAGATAACAGGATTTTGCAAATCAGCTGTAGTGCAAGGAAACAATAAGCAAGAATTTTAAAGTTCATTTACAAGACAAGTGTACTTCAGCCTCATTTAGTTATGATAGTACCATCTAGAGAGATGCCCAGACTGGAAAAACCTGATAACATCTTTTATAATTTGGGAAGAATCAGAGCCACACCTGAATGTCACGGCTCACACGCATCTTTTTTTCCTTAATGTATTTTCCTCTGGCTGTGGTAGTACCCTGTGTAAGGGCAGCCTGGTCTGACAATAAATGACTTCTTGTGATAGCTTGCTGCCAGTTAAGTCTCAACAGAACAAAGAGATTATTTTCATGGTGTGATAAATTCATGGGAAGCATAGAGAAAGAAGATGTCACTGTCGTTGGGAGGAAGAGCCAATGTGAATTTGAGAAAGTTAATAGATGAATCTCTTGCATATAAAGACTGTTTTGTGTTAATCTCTTTAACTGTACGCAGTGATTATTTTTTCAAAAAAAAAAGCAATCGTTGATTTATTTACATAATCATATGCAACATTTTGCATCCCTAAATATTTTTGCAGCTACTATTTGCTTGACCCTGAAAAAGTTTCCATTTCTCATATGATGTACATGTGTCTCCTTGTTATGGAATTTTTCCATGTGAAATATGTCTTTAGAACCCCAGACCTTAGGATCGTGTGTAATATTCTAATAGTAACAGTATAGCTGTCTGCATAGCTATCCTAAATTCTTTAGGTACAGTGGAGTTGTTTTAACTGTTTGCGTTGTGGCTCTTGCACTGTAAGAAAACATGGTGATATTCATGAAGAGGAAAGTGGCAGAGATGCGGCCAGTGTTGGAGGTGGAGAGTAGATGACCTGTTTACTGAACTGGAAAACCGTGAGAACTTCTTTCCGTCATCACCAGTGAAAGCTGGTGGTGCAGTCTGTCTGGATTAGAGTGTATAAACTGTGTGGATTGTGGTATTTTACACAGACTTCCTAAGTACTTAAGATGATTCAAAGCTCCGCAAATGAGATTAAGCTATAATGCTCCAGCATTTTAATACCTCAGGCGTGAAGAGGGAGAGAATTCTTGCTCAGCATGTAAATCACACGTGGCCTCCTAGTTCCTGAATCTTTGTAATATATTGCATTTTGCACTGAAGCTTTCATGGCCTGTTTTAAGAGAAAAAGCAAATATTAAATTTGTGTAAAATTAATTTTTCCTCCAGAAAAGTTTGCTTGCTGAACTTGTTTAAAAAATCCCAAAACAAACCACCCTGAATATACCATCTTTACAAGCAATTTCAGATGTTCTGGCTAAGTAGTCAATCTTATTAAAGTTGCACTGTTCACAGATCTTAAGTCTTGCCAGTTCAAACTCTGGCTTTTCTCCATGGGCTTTTTCCCAGGATTTTTTTTTTTTTTTTCTTGAATACTCTTTTAAGTATGCTGGCATTCCAAGTAACAGGCCCTAAGGCAGCTCCTGGGATCTGAGTCAGCTGGGGCTGAGGACAGATTTATTAAGCCCATTGTAAGGGGGGAGCTCAGAAAAACTTTTTTTTGTTTGTTTTTTTGGACAGCACTTCTAAAATATATAAACTGTTTGGAAGTGGCAGGGTGTAGAGTGACTCATGCTCTTCATCCACTGCACTTTCTTGTGTGGTGAAATTTTGGCTGGGGTGAGTAGTTTGCCTAGGTGTGAATCAGCTGTAAGCCTTATGAAAGCACTTGAGTAGTGATTTGTAACTGTAGTTGGTTTCTGTTATACTGTGGGGTGGATCTGGTTTTTATTTTTGATTTCAAAGGAGAGCAGTTAAAAACTGGATAGGGAGCAGCTGCCTCGCACACCTGTGTTCTGCATGGGACTCCTGTGTACTCCTTAGCATCAAATCTACCATATCCAGGGATGAAGAGTCCTTAAAATCCTGTTTGTGGTGCCACAAGGCCTGGCATTTGGTACTGCTATAGCTGCCAGTGTTCTCCTCGCCTGGAGTTGTAATGATGAGAAATACTGTCCTTTACTTGCTTCATTTTTAACCAAAAATGTATTTATTTATTTTTCTTGTAAAGGATTAATTTCTCTTGGGGCCTTATTCCATTTCCCACATGTTGCTTTTAGTCAATGTGGCTTTGTCAGAAGCAGTCTGGTTTCCACAGCAACGGAGTTGTTAACACCAAAGATGTCAGTGCTCGAAGGTGGGGAGGGGAGGGGGCTGCATTTTCTGGCTCAGCTGCCTTGCCACGGTAGAGGCCCTTGCTGCAGACACGCTACAGTACAACGTCTCCATTGTCTTTGTGAAGAGTAAAAGCCTTTCATTTTGTTCTACTCTTCCCTTTCCAATCAATTTACAGTCAAAATTTGACGTTTGGGAGGGTGACAGGGCTTGATGGTTCCTTGATGCTCAGAAGCTTCCTGTTCTTTCAAGCCCTCTGTTCTGAAGGGCGCTGCTCTGTTGTCTGCTTTTTTAAGAGTTTTTCTGTGAACAACATAGCACTTGCATACATGCAAAACCTGTAGCAGTAAGTTTGTGATAAAGGAGAGTAGATGTCTATTCTTTGACCCATGTTCAATGTCTGCTTATGAATGATAACATGAAAAATGATCCGTCCTTTTACCTTGCCCGGTAATGTGAAACCCGCTCCAATTAAACCTGCTCAGATGGGTCTTCTAAGGCACCCATCCCCTTAGGTGGGAACTAAGCCTCGCTCCTATTGACCTTGGAAAATTGCATTGTTTAAAAGTATTTTCTAATACATAGTTAACCTGTGAAATTCATTGCCTCAGGAGCTGAGTGATAGTGATGCTGTAAAGATCTTGAGAGAAAAAAGCACTTCTCTGAGTATTGCAAATGTGAAGAAAACCCCTCTATTTTCAATATACTGTACAAATTTCGCTGTGGTCTTCTACATCCTGTTGTTACAACTTACAATTACAAAACTGCCAGGGTAAGTAATGAAACCGTGAGCTTCAGAAGGCATCTTGTTGCTTGTCTTGTGTTAAGTGTATTGCTGCTGCAGGTGTAAAATATCCTCCTGTCCAAGGAGAGGAAGGTGGAGCCTTGGTGTCAGCTTTGCAGATGGCTGTAGCTCTGGGTAATGCCCATCACTTGCATAATAGTTTCATGTAAGGGTGTGTCTTCCTGAGCAAGTTGTTCTTGTCTAAACTAGGGTGTAAACATAAAGTGAAATAGGTTTTCCACAACAGCTATTCATATCTAAACCTTTTCTTTTTTTTTTTTTTTTCTTATGAAGGGCAGGGCAGGAAAGCACTTTTATCAGACTTGGGCCATGGAAATGCAAACAGTGTAATGTTGAAACTTCTTTTCAGGCACTTTCTGCTGCTTGTTTTTGCCTTTAGTAGAAATGATGGTAAAAAGCAACTGCTGAAGACAGTTAAAACCAGAAGCTGAAACTTTAGAGAAATGGGAAGTTAATGCTTTAAACTGGCTGAAAAACATGATGAAATAATGTACCCAAATGCAGATATGGTTTTAATTCAATTTTTTGATGCCTATTAATGACTTTTAAAGACTAAGCTTTGTGTCTGCAACTTAGAATCGCAACCCACTTTTGATAGCTGGTTGTATTCTTACCGTTCATTTCTGTCACTTTCTGAACAAGTATCTGGCTCTACACTGGAGTTTGTGGTACACAAGTCATTCTTACAAAGGGCAAAATCTCTGGATAGCTATCTTGTCTACTGGAATTAGGTGTTTTGCCAGGTTTACCACATTTAGTTGGGTCATTTTTCAGTTGATTATGTTTGGAAACCTACAAAGTAGCATCTCACAGGTTTTTCAGCACCAAAGTGCAGGGAAGCAGACTGTTGACAAAGTGACAGTGGTAGATGAGGAAAGGTTAATTAATTTAGAAACAGTCTCAGTTCTGGTGGATTGGTATCAAGTGGAATTTTCCTCCAGTCTCTCAGCTCTGTAACAACTTTTTCCTGTTGCTGAGATGCTCTGATTAAAGGCCTCTAAGTTGGAGGGAGTGTGAGAATGACTTTCAGTTCCAGTTTCATTTCAGAAACCCTGATTGCCTGGCATGCCTCTGTTTTGGCAGGTGAGTGTGACTGCCTTGACTTGGGCTCGGCCTATATGCCTGTTACCATTGAAAAATGGGACATGATACTCAAGATCTATAAAAACTAACCTCTTACTGCAGTAGGGAGGAGGAGAAAACAGCAATATACATTATTGATAAAAGACTTCATACAAGAGCAATTAATTCTGAGTCTTTCCCACCTCTCTGCTGTCTGAATCACTGTTGTGGAGGTGTGAGGGAGGGTGAATGACTTCAATGTTGTGTGTTTGTGCACAAAAGCCAAGTCTCACAGGGGAAATATGGAGAAAGTTCTCACAAGTGTTGGTTCAATAAAACATCCAACACAGCAATAATAATTTTTTGTTAAATCAAAATACCCCAAACTGGTTCCTGGTATCTGTGACAGTCTTGATTTTTTGGCAATATGAGCTAATAACTGTGTAGGACTGTTTAATTTAAAAACTAAAGCAGGAGTTTGCCTGCATCCTACAAGTAAAGGAGCATGTTTCACAGGAGGGCAGTTTTGGAGAAGGAGAATGGTTTGAGCGTGGAGCCTGGGTAGTGTCAGTGTGAGAAAGGGCTGTGTGTCAGTCCTCTAAAGACAGGATGGGAAAGCATCCGTGATACTACTGAATGTGGAGTTTCTCACATGTCGTCTTTCCCATCTATCCCAAGAATCAAAGGTCGTGAGGAGGTTGGTGTTCTCTGTTTTTGTTTACATATACCTTCTAAACTCAAACATCTGAGCCCATTCAGTGTGCTATGATGTTTTATTGTGTGCTGAACAACTGTTTTCTAACACAAGTCCTGTGTGTTCCAGATGTGGTTTCTTCATCTCTGTTTCTTGAGGATGCTCTGACTCAGCAGACCAAAATGGTCATTTCTGTCTTTTAAAATTGATCTACTGACCTGCATTTGAGCAAGTTAAAATAGGGATGACTTGGTAGGGGAAGGTATTATTAGTACCACTGATAGTCACCAACTTCTCATGTGTGCAACACACCACCTACATCACTGAGGAACATTGCGCTGTTTTATATTAAAAATTAATGATGTTAATGTGTTCCATCTTCACTTGGTTTCCTGCTGCGTAGGGGATTACCAGTAGACAACTGCACATCATTACTCCTTTATGTGCACAAGAGCATTAAATGCTCTTTGGTTGACATTAGCACTGTTAATATATTATTAATATGAATCAAGGTTCTGTTTTATGATTGCTTCTTATTACCCAAAGGTTCCTCAGCCTCTCTGAAGGATAATATCTTTCAAATCTCCCTAGTACATTGCGTTTTTTTATAAGAGTTCACCAGAGTAGATCTCCCTCAATTTCAACTACCTAACCTGAAATGATTCAAAGGAGGAATGACTTTTCTAATGTGGTGACACTACTGAGAAATCAGGCTGCATTGAGTTGTCTTAAGCTGTCTGTTCAAGCCTTCAAATAATACTTAAACTTTAATTAAAAAATAAATTAACTTTAATCAAGATAATTTACACTTTCATACCACATTTAATCTAAATCAGCAAGTTATTAATCAAAACACCTTATACCTTTGGACCATAGTCAATCTTTAGATTCCTGTGCACATTTTGTTGCATGATCATACAGAAATCTTGGCTGTTTTGCATTTCGGCTTGCATCTACGTGGAGTGATTGGTGTCCCTGCTACAGAACTCAGGGGGATTTTCTTATTTTCTATTTGCTTTTTAAAAATAGGTTAATTAAATTTATAAAGCATTTTCCTAAACAAATAAATAGAATCCTATGCGGATGCTGAGCTATGTGTTAGTGTGTATTGGTCACTAATTACTGCCACTGAGACATCAGGAGCAATGATCTCTCTTCCAGTTTGGTATGACTGATTACCATTAATGGCTTGTAGCTGACTGCTTGTTTTGTAGGGAATATTTCTAGGGAGCCCAAAATCAGTATTCTTGGGACCTCTGACATCTTCCTCCATGCTTGGGAGAACTTCATCGGCAAATACTCGTGGTTTTGTGCTTTCATTCAGTTTATTCCACGCTTTTTAACTTTTTTCTTCTGTGTAATCAGGGCAGAAGTTGATTCCCTTCTCTTCCACCCCCACCTTCTTCTGCTATTCATTCTCTGGAAGGATTACATTTTAACTGCTAAATGTCAGTAAATGTCAATTTTTCCTTCCACCTCAAAACGTCCATTTTATTATTAAAAATTATATGAGGGGAAAGTAATCTGTGAGACATCATTCTTTGCAATTTTTCCCTTTTTCTTCTCTCAGATCCATTTAGCATTCAATAAATAGAAACTGTACTCCCAAAGTATGATTAAGTTTGCTGTTAATCTTTTTACAAACTGCTAATGTTGGAGTCTTCAGTATCTAATTTTTCATTTAATTAGGTATACATTGAAGAACAAAAAGTAAAATTGCTTTAAAAATAAAACAAGTATTTGCATTTGAACTTTTTCTGAGGCCAGATAGAAGTGTATTATCTCTCTACACTGCTTTTTCTTTACAGTTGATGTGTTCCCCAATTAGTTAGGTTTTAATGATTCCTAGGTTTTTTTGTTTTGGTTTGTTGGGGTTTTTTTTACTAGTTATATAGAACTGTAAGCTCTGGTATATAATTTGTATGTCCTTTGTTTTCTGAAATCACAGAGCTTGTTAGCTCAAAATAAAATACATTGTTTTCCCCTTTTTACATGTTTGTATATATCTTTGTGTAAGAACACAAGAGCCAAAATTTATGTTATTTAGAAAACAGGGAAAAAATAAACATTAATTACTGGGAACTGTAGCCCACTAGAGGCTTGTTAGTAACCACAAATATATAACAAAATCAAACTTGTAGGATGAGTAACTAAACCAAAAATGTTAGATTCCTTTCTGCCTTTTTTCTGAAAAGTCTTGTTGGAGTTTGGCTTGAATTAGGAATTCAGTTTTGGCCTTATATTTGTTTTCTCACTGACTGTGAAAACAGAAGTCAGTATGCATTGCCATTTTCAGGAAATACTCAGGCTTCCATGCATACTATAATCAAGGATATAGGAAAAAAGTAGTGCCAAAATAGATGACATGGTACTTCTGCAGTTCAACATAACTGTACTGCCTTTGTGCTTCTGATGACCCTACAGTAACCCAAGTTTCTGTGATTTAATACCAGGCCCGTGAGGTCTATGTTCCAATTGCAACATTTACTTTTTCCTGTATATCCACACAGGATTATAATTTACATCTTAAAATCTGCCAAATGTGTGAGGAGAAAAACTTGGATATATGAGGATTTTACTCAGCAGAACATACCACAGTTTACCTAGTTATTTTTTTTTATTTAAGTGCTCCTATGGGAGACTTGGAGGAGCTATGAGGCATGTTTACCCAGTACTTCTACTGTTTGGCCAAAGTAGTTTTTACATGCCATTGTTACTTTTACGTGCAATTTTAAAAGGCTTGGAGAGCACTGGGGAAGTGTCCCCTGCGCCTGCTTCCCACTGGGCTGTATTACGAGTATGCGTGTTGCGCTGTGCAGCATGGCAGCCTACCTACAGAGCTGTTCTGGGATAAACAGCACAATCACTGCCCCAGAATGACTCCCTGTGAAGGACAGGCTTTGATTACACAAGAACAAGGGAGTATTCTGGGATGTGTGTGTCTGTTCTTCCAAATCCACATGCTCTCCACTAATCTGAGTTTTCCTTAATATGTAGTCAGATAAGCCTTCCAGGGTGGCATGTCCCTTACCACCTCCCAAATGGCTTCTCTGGTGAGGTGACCCAGGTACAAGGGTGGGAGCAGGTAAGTTGATAAGGATGGTATGGGATGATGACGCCACAGATCATAAGGATGTGCCTAACTCAAGCTCTCAGCGTGAGGGCTGTAACCTGAAACTGAATACAGGTATCAAAGACTCTAGTCTCCTGTAACCTAAAGTTACAGCATCTCATCCTGTGCTAGCAGTAACGATTTCTATAGTGTCTGTAGCTAGCTGACTGAAAACATGAGCCAACTGTTAGCACTGCCTTCCAGGAAGCTTGGCTGCTCCAAGAGCTGCTTCTATGCGTTGTACGTCAGCCTGCTTCCCTTTCTTGCTGTTGAATTGGGGTCTCTCTGCTGGAGCAAAAGACATAAGTATTATAAAAATACTCTCAGACTTCTTTAGCTTGACTACGTTTATTGAAAATTCTCTTTTATTCTTAAAATGTAATTTGTTGGTAATTGCCCCAAAAGTAAGGAAGCGTGAAATAAG
The DNA here is from genome assembly GCF_000737465.1 of Haliaeetus leucocephalus. Lineage (NCBI taxonomy): Eukaryota > Metazoa > Chordata > Aves > Accipitriformes > Accipitridae > Haliaeetus > Haliaeetus leucocephalus. The sequence continues at coordinate 908,686 of NW_010972584.1, read as the reverse complement.
TATCTTCTGATTTCACCCATTTTATTGTTAGTTTGAAGTGGGAGAATAGGAGGCAGCAAATTACTTCCCCGTAGACTTTGTACGACAAAGAAATAAGGCATGCAAATGATCTTGTGTTGCCCAGTAGAACTGAGGAAAATAAAAACAACTAATAAGTATACTGGGATTGAAAGACATAGATGTAATGACCATTGCTGAAAGAGGAGAGCAATCAGATAAATGAGTCTAAGAATTATTGGTTTTATGATTTTAATTAAAATAGACCAAAATTAGAGTGATAGAAAATTACATATTTTTTTAAAAGCAATGTAGTAGCACAATTTTGTGTAATATAATGGTGAAATAAAGGTAATGCCTAGCTTTGATTATTGGATTGAGCAGGCATTAATAAAGTTAGGAAGTCTTTTATTCAAGCCTTTGGTTCTTTACTATACCCAGTCTTCCTAGAAAAATGAGGCTGAATTTGAACAAAGCAAATGAAGAAGTTACAGTAAAAGATGCTGAGGGTTGTGTTAAGTCATTGATTCCTCTGTTTTTGTAAATTGTTTTCAAGCAGAAGTAAAAGGTACAGAATAATATCAGAGTAAAGTAATCAATACTATGTTACAGAATCAAAATAAAGTGGAAGACATGTAGCTCTCCAGAAGATGGGAGAAATAGGCAGACGTAAAATATTGAGAATGATGCAGATTGATACTTGGAGTACAAATGTATTCCTTTGGGGGATTAATTAATGACAGCACAGCGGCATTTAAAAAGTTAAAGAACTTTCTACGCAGCTGCACTTGGAGACTGTCAGTTATATTTCGTGCATCAGGGTTTGTCTGATGCGTTACAATAGTGCTGGTGTTGGAACTACTCAGTGTGTGGACGGAACTACCATCTGCACCCTGCAAATTTCAGCATCAAGTGACAGATACGGCCTATCAAGAAAGATGGGAAAACATCAACTATCTGAGTTGTTTCAAGAGCAGATCGTTCTGGATAATGGGTGTTTGCAAGGGTGAGCAGTGATGAAAGCTGAATATATATGGTTTGAAGACGGCATCAGGAAAAGGCATCTCAGATAAAATACTGATTACTTTTCTGATTTAATTAGCTTCTCAGGCAGTATCAGAGTTAATTGTGGGAAGAAACCAAAATAACTGCCAAAGTGATTGTCCTTGCTCAGGCAAAATACATGTTAAGTTAAGAGAGCGGTTTATCTTGGTGAAGACATCAGAACTGTGATTAATGTGATAAATCTCATGTAAAAAGAAAAAAAATAGATGTCAGGAAAAATCATGATATTGTGAGGTCAATGCTATGAGTGCTCTTACCAGAGAACTCTACTGTGCCTCTGGAAGGATGCAGAATTGGGCTGGACAAAGCACTTGGCCTGTAGGCAGGGCTCATAGCTTAGCTTCCTGGTGGGATTGCCTTGATCTACATGGCCTCTCTCATCTTAATATTCTGACAGACTTGAAGGATGGTATTTCCTGTGCTGAACAGAAATAGTTTTGCAAGAGTTGTTCTGGCAGAAATTTTTCAACCATTTCCAGTAGTAAGACTAGAGTAAAAATTTGTTTTGCCTACATAAAATACAACTTAAATTTCTAGTGATTTGCCTGTTACTTGGATTTGAAGTTTATTAAGGGCTGAGTTTTGTTCTAGGAGTGTCTTGCCTTGTCACCCTTAGAATCATCCCAAGTTCAGCCAAATTCTGAATCTTTAATGGTCAGTAGAGATGTGTTCAGTTTTAACAGTTGTCTTTCCCAAAGGTGCATTTGTGCTGGGCATGCCGCAGACTACAGTGGAGCAGGTGTTTTCCAGGGATTGAATCCCTGTGCTCCTGAAATCTGTCCTGGCTCTGGATACAGGTACTGAGAGAAGCAATGTCTAGTCTGGCCTTTGGCTATCCCGCTGTTCCAGGAAGCACAGAGGAACAGAGATCTGCTGGGTACCCGCAGAGAGAATGGGGAGCAGAGAAGCTGGGGCCTGGAGGTGGTAGAGCATGAGATCTGCTGAGGAGGCCTTGCTGAAGGAGCAGCCAGGACACAGAGACAGGAGCAGTAACATGACGGATGGGGAGCAGAAGGGTCAGTGCTGAGTTTGGATGAAGATCCCTGACAGAGAGGCAGAGACAGGGAGCCGAGGGGTGGAGAGTGGGGAGGGGGAAGAAAAGTAGCTGGAGTCTGGGTTTTGGAGGTAGAGAAACAGACCACAGGAGCCAAGGAAGAGCTGACCAAGTAAGGGCTTTGGTGCTCATTTCAAGGGGTGGGAAAAGAGCTTGTTGGGTGACGAGGCTTGGTAGGAGAGGATGATGGCATTAAGTCAAGGGGTCAGAGGTGCAGATGGGATCAGCAGGAGGGTTGGGTTGATTTTTTTGTTTTGTTTTGTTTTTCAGAAGATATATAGAAAGCTGCCTAGCATAGTGCTCACCCCTCCAGGCAGGACTGCATCCCAGAATCGCCTAGTTTCCTGTTTTCTCTCCAGTCGTCACATAGCTGTAAAACTAATTGGTATAAAATGTTTTATACCCTCTTGTTTATCCACAGTTGTTATAGTCTGTTATTGTCATCAGCTACTTTTTAAGCTAACTGACAGAGGTCTGTGCAGTAGATACGTCAGCTTTAGCTCTGCAGATAAGTCATGAGGGATATCAGTATGAAGATGCATAAAGGGATTTGTTATTTTCAGGGTTGTTTTGCTGTTGCTAAAAAAAAAAGAAAAACACAACACAAAAAGTAGACAATCTCTCTCTTATACACAAAACTCCTTCCTAAAGTAGCAGTTTTGAGTTGGGAAACTGAGCATTCAGATGTAGTAAATGTCAGGATCCACGCTATGTATATACTTTGTCTTGCACTCTGTATTTTCTACCACACTTTAGCCTTTTTCAGTGCACAGACAAAATTATTAGATTGTTAAATGATTGGTTTCAATAGCTGGTTTCATTTTCATTGTTCAGCATGTGGACGAGGCTTCGTTATTTCAGGTTATTTTAGACTTACTCTGAAAACAGATTTTTTCATTTCCTCCTGGTTGTGCGTTGTGATGTTTTCACTATAATGGCTGGATCACTGTTACTTTCACAACATTGCTTTAAGGTAAGTTTGTATTGTCCCTACTTCACATATGGGGAGCAGAAGAATAGTGTAGACTTCTAAGAGTAAAAGTATCCACTGAATTTTGGGAGCTCCATTTGGAGTATCTTGGATGAGGGTGGCTTGTTCTTTGGATCCACCCCCCCTCCACAGTCTACTGAGTAGCAGACTGCATTTTAACTCAAGCCAAGCTTTTTAGACCCATGCTCTGTTACAGCTGCAAGTGCCCAGGACTCTTGCAAATGAGGCTGCAGTTCAGGCTTCTAAGAAATGGGAAGGTATAGGCAACTAGTGACTACCTGTTTGGCTCAGTTGACTTCCTGAGCACTGCAGAAGACATCAGAAAGGGACAAGAGTGAAATCCAGATTTTTGAGAGTAGCATTCAGCTGTGGTAACCACAAGACCCTTCTTTCTTATATTATACTTTCCAGTTTCTATGTAAAATGAAGAGGACGTGGGAGAGGCTACAGATAGCAGTTCCTGTCACTGCATCCTGACTTGCATCCGGATCAGGTTCAGGTTGTACTCTGTTATGAGGGTGAAGTTGAAGTGAGAGGAATAGGGTATGCTAATACAGTGCTTAATACATACATACAAAGGGAGCAATATTCAGGTTACTCAAGCACCTTAATCCTGTAATTCACTAGTGTTAGAAGGTCTAAAAGGGCAATTTTAATCATATTATGAAATCTGGGTTTGTTTTTTTTTTTTGGTCAATTATCACAGAGGCCTATTGATAGCGAGAACAAGATAGACTAATGGTTCTTTTTTCATCTGCAACATTTTATTTATTACGTATTTATTGAGGCGGTATTAAATTGTTCAGAGAAAACAATTTAGAGAAACAATAGAATGATGAAATTGCTAAGTTATGCTGTATGCACAGAATTTGATATTATCGGCATTTATTACAACCTCTGTCATCTCTGTGTTGGGGATTCTCAAACAATTTTGTGCCAAAAGCACCCCATTGCAGTAAAACATGAGGAAAGTGACATCCAGAGACAGTTTTTGTCCCCAAAGAAGTCTGTGACCTAGAAAAGGATCTAAGATTCCTGAGTCCACTCTCTGAATGGCAAGAGCATAGCCTCTTAACCATGCCATAGCAGTTCACATGTTGCCTATATGTATGTAAATTATTCTGTCAGAAAAATCCAGGGTGTAATCTTACAGGCACTTTCCAGGGCCATGAGCTGCAGAAAACTTGCAGTCTATGCAACATATAAAGACTGTATCGCACAACAGTTTTCAATAAACGCTTCTCAGAAATTCAAATGCTGGTAGGGTTATTTTTACTTCTACTATCAATCACTTCCAATAAAGCGTCACTATTCTTCCTCTCTTTCACTGAAGCCTTTTTGGTGAAAACTGCAACCTGGGTCTTGCCTGCTTTACTGCCTTTTTTTTTTTTTTTTTTGGTCAGTAATATGCAAAGAGGAGGATTCAGCTTTCATTTCTCTTTCTTCATTTTGTTTTACAAAAGTTACCACATTTGCCTAGACTGGATCAGAACTTCAGGTTTTTGAACTGCTGTGCAGTTTCTTTTACAAGCGTTTCTAGGTGTGTGTAGCGGTTACAACAAACACTGCAAATGGTCCTGGTGGGAAAATAAGCTATGTAGGCTGTGTTTTCCCTTTTACTTTTTAGTGGCATGGCTTTGACAGCTTAGCTATGTAAGAGAATATTAATGTATCTGAAAAACCCAAACATTGCTTTGAGTTTTTAAACCCACAGCCTGTGTGTTCCGAGCAGTGAAAAGAGTCCATGTTAGGATATTGCGGGAGAGATGGGAGGCTCGACACAGGCTAGGACAGAGGGAGGGAAGACACAGGATTGTGCATGTGATGTATGCTTTCTTTCATGTGTTAAATTGGTAGGACTACCACAGTGAGCTTCTATCCTAGCTTTACCCAAATAATAAAAACTTGGAGACAGGATGTCTGAGCTAAAGGTACAATAAATAATAAACACACACTGAACACAAGAGATTATTGATAATAAGGAAATCTATGGCAACAGTCTTTACAGGCTAACAGCATGGAGATCAGCAAAGATAGGAAGAGGAATTTGACTATTGACTGGGTGTTCTGAATTTTGGGACAGGTAACAACAAATGTTTTTTGGAAGGTTTGTGTAATCAAAGGAGATTATTTTATCAAATGTGGCCTAGATGAAATCTGGACTGAGGAGTACTACAAGAATCTACAACACTATAGAGTATTTATAATCTATAAATCTGTGATCTTTAAATTTGATAGTATCTTTGCAGAATGGAACCTTTAAATTTCACCTTTAAAGTGCCAGAGAGCACTGCTGGATCCTGGGATTTAAATATCTTTCTCTCTTTGGCTTCTGCCAGGTATCTGTTGGGGTTTGTACCCTTTGCAAGGTATGTAAGACAACTGCGTGGCTGTACTATGAGAGAACAAAGCTATTGCGTGTATTGCAAAACAGCAAGGTGTTCGTGGCCAAGGGTTGTCAAGAGGAACAGAGCTCAAAGGGGGGTTGTATTTATTTACAAGCTTCCAAAGACATGGAGGCTGTGCAGCTTTAAAAGTTGCAGTCAGGCCTTTTTTGGGCAGACCAAGAGGTGGGATTATGTGTTGTGGCTAAATGTCACAATTCCAAGTTTTCAGATGTGTCTCTAAAGGAAGATGGTGAGCTCTGTTGCTCATTTCATTTGATGCACGTTCTTGGATTGGTTTTTGTTTAGTTTAGCTTCCCTAAACATTTGCTTAATTCACATCTGAAGCTATATGCTTTATAACGTTGCCTTTTTTTTTTTTTGGGGGGGGGGGGGGGGGTGCTATTGTGGCATAGCCAGAATTTGGGTCATGAAAAATATGTGCTTAGTCATTTGAGTAAGCATCCAAACTTCAGTCATGTTTCTGCATCCAAGCCTTATTCCATCTTTTGCAAAAGGCATGAGAATTTTTCTTTCTGATACAGAGGCTGAAACACCCTTTATTAGAAATTGCCTTGGTAAGCACGTTGCAGATTTAGGAAAAGGCTTCACTTTCATATTCCAAGCCCCACGTTCTTGTGGTCTTTTCACCAAAGGCTCCCAGGGATAAATGAGTGAAACAGGCATAGGTATTTATGTAACAGTCCTTTGGGAAATGAGCAGTAATATTTTTCCAGTAGTGTTTGCTATGTCAGTGTGTGTTCTAGAAACTAAGTGCAGCTATTGCATGGCATCCCCCAGAGACCCTGTGAGAGTCCTGGTGTGCAGCTTTCCAGTTCTGCCAGCATTCATGAAACTTGTCTTAGGGGTGTCTTGTTTTCTCAGGCTCTCTTCTGAATCCCCCTCATGCTGCCTGTAATGAGCACATGTACCCCTGAGGAGGTTTTCTTGCTAAGGCTCACCTTTTCCTTTCTTTTGTGATAATTGTTTTTAGAAATACCTCCCTTAAAACTGAACAGGAAATAGTATTTTGACTGCATAAAAACTTTATCAAATACAAAAATTTTTGTTCCTCACATTTAGAAACACCCAGAAACTTTTAAAACTCCTCATGAGAAATGAGAATAGCCATACCCATCCCAAAATAGATAGTGGTTCCCACTCAGCTGGGCTCTGAGAAATTCAGGGCTATGTGTCCCTACTTTGTGAACTTGTGTTCCAGTAGTGGAAACTGGGAGACATAGCACACTGTAGACAAGCAAAGAGTGCTCTGTAAGAGCTGTAAGGTCTCAGGTAGTGAAGTGGAAGACCCTGCTCTAATTCAGGTAGAGCAAGGATCTGGAAGTGGATTTCTGTACCCAGACTTAATAGGCAAATCAGCTGTCGGTTATCTCATAGTAAATGCAGGGTCTCATGGTGGTTTTGAATGACGGTTCTGTCCAGGATGTAAGAATGCTTTTCTACCAATGTCTTGTATATTTTCATGTGGAAACTTTTAGTTTTGACTAAAATAGTTCTAATCTTGCACTTGGAGATACAGCTAGTGATGGATAATTATGGATTCTGGCAGAGCACCCCCCCATGTTCAAAATATCACAGCTTCTTAGTTTAGAATAGTCAACTGCTAAGAAGAAACTGAGACTTCAGGAGCTTTAAGGTTTAATGCGTTAAGGTTTGAAAAATGTCTCCAGATTCTGCAGTAGTTGGTATCATCATTTAGTATTAAGAAGTGTTTTGAAAGTGATTGCATTTGACCTGGTTGAGCTTGTACTGCATAGTTGTGTGGTGAGAACAATATATCACTGTCTGGATGTTCTTTCATCAGGCCTTCAGGGATTCTCCTCCCTCACCCAAAACAGAGCAATGAGAGTCAAGAAGCTTGCGGTGGTAGGATGCTGGGGTGCTCTTCAGAGCTGGTCTCTTGTTGGTTGTGAGCAGCCCTTGTAGCTTCCCTTAGTAACTAAAGGGGAGGAGGAGGGTCCCAAGTGTGCCTGTGAATTTGGACAAATAACCCTCTCCTCCATCTTATGACACATGATTATCAAATGGTGAAGACAAACCAAGAGATGGTTTTTAAAGGTTTTCAAAGTGGCCACTGCTTGGAAAAGTGTTTTGTGGCTGTATATGAATAAATACACAAGTATTTTTGGCGATAGGAGAAGGATTAACCCATGAAAGTTGAAATTGCCACCACCTGACAGGTCTTGGACAAAATCCTGCATATTAAGCAGGTATTATCCAGGTCTTATGGAGTGCTGCATGGTGTTCAAAATCTGCAAATTTCCCTTACCCTTCCTGTCTCCACTTGGGGATCTGTCTTCCCGACTGGTTGGAAGAGCATCATGCCTGAGTGCCTTCTCCCCTTGCCACTGCCTGCTGTGAAGTGTTGAATCAGCTCTGTTGAGAGACCAGCAGCTGCACAGCTCGGACAATCTGTTTCTCTGTTAACATGGCTTTAGTGTGGGTATGTTTTCCTGATTCCCTGATGTGTCACGTCTAGGAGAATGATACCGGATGGCACATTGCTTCTGTGAAATCATCACCTCAGAAGTCATTAGCGCTTTCATGGGGCAGCTGTTTCCATGGTACTAACATTAGTTGGAATCGGGCAGGTGATTTAGGCCAGAAAGATCTTTTGAGTCCCTTTTCTCCATTGCCCCAGCTTTCTCACTCCCTCCTCCTCCTTCCTCAAGCCCAGACTTCTCTCTTTCAGGCACACTGACTTGTGGAAATGAGCCAACATTGCAGTGTACCACAAGCAGATACTGCTGCAGGGAGAGGGGGGGAAAGGACAGTGTCTTAAGAGAGGGAAATGGATGTATGTTTCAGCTTGGAAAGGTGAAAAGTATTGAAATTCCCGGAATGATTTTTGTTCAGCAGTGCTTTTGCTACATCTCATTTTTCTGACCCCTGTGCAGTCCTTAGCATGGTGCCACTTTAGCCGAGACATCAAAACATTAGACTTCCAAATATTCCTGAGATCCTCCTCCTCTTGCTTTCGCATGTGTAGTCATGAGGCAGCCAACACAACACAGGAGCGGAGAGGAAATCTATTCAGGAATGTGAAGGAAATGCTCTTGATTTTGGCAAAAAAAACCACCCTTCTATTTAAGCTGCTCTGTTCTACCTTTGTGGTGTCTGACTGCTTTCTGTTGTCTTGTTGCAGGGAATGTGAAGCAGTTCTCTCTAACATCTGTCAAAGAAATGGAACATGGGTGTTGGCAAGAGAGCCCTCTGCTCCCACCTCTCACTCCACTGTGTATCCTGCTATAAGGAAAATCTTTAGAGCGAGGCTAGGTGGCTAAAAACTGAAACAAAGTGGGCAGCAAAATGGAAAGGTGTTCCCTGCCCTCTGGAACTTAGGGGAAATAAGGTCTGCTTGCCCCGAGTAGCTGGGAGCAGTGACTTACTGGGGGCTAGCAGAAGTTCCCGGCTGTTGAAGGAGAGCCTGCAGGGGTTTGGTGCTCAACTAGGCAGGGTGGGAGTCTGGATGGGCTGGGCAAATAACTGAACAGGTTTGGATGAAGAAGGGAAGCCGTGGCTCAGAAGGGGTTTAGATTAAGGATGGGCCATTTATGTGGTGAGGGGATCTTCCTTAAAGGCAGCTTGTATGGTGTTTCTTGAAGGTTTCTGAAAGGAACTGGGAAGGACTGTTAGGCTGTGTATGAACTGGCAGCTCCCAGCTGTGTTCTAGGAAGTGTGTGTTTTCCAGCATCCTGGATATTAAAGAGCAATTAATCAAGTAGTGAGTGCTGTAAGGCATTAGCTGCTCCAGGCATGTGCTGTGGGGCTCAGGAGAAAAGTAATGTTTTTGATTGCTGGATTCTGATGCTGTTCTGGTGAAGCAGAGCTGTAACCCTGGGTGGCTAAGCTAGTGCACAGAGCAAAATGAATCAATGAGAATTGAAACATAAATAACAGTTTTACTGCACTGTCACTTGGTTATGTTGACTCCATCTGTTAATTCCCCCTTCCCCCAGTTTATTTCTTTTCTTTCCTTTCCTATGTAATAGTTTACCTGGCTTTAGAATATATATTCAGACAAAATAAGCACAAGAAGTCTTAGGAGAGCAATTTACTTTCCCCTTTCTCTTAATGGCTTCCTTTGCATTTCTAGCCTCTGCTGAATGCTGCATGGTTTTGTTTCCATTCACAGTCACACCATTCTCAGTCATATCTTTGCTGTACACAATAAGCAGTTCCAGGGATCTTCATGCCTGATGAACCTTTGAACCATCAACCACTGAGCTATCTACTGAGTTGTAATTTAGAAATAGATACAGATCTTTGCTTGAAAATGCCAACTGCAGAGCTTGCACAGACCTGAGTGTGAAAACATATAGCAGTGATTTGAAAGACTAAAGAAATCTTACAGATGTCCTTGCTGAAGATTTTAGGGCTCTGTTTTATTTCTGAAGACAAGTCAAGTTCCCACAGGTGACAGCTTTCAGGAGTGAGTGTTTGACATTATGCTGGCCAGAGTCACTCCAGTTAGATTCCCAAGAACTGGGTGAAATCTCAGTATCTCTTCTGTGAGAGACATGAGGTACAGTTGCTGTCAGTGCCACCGATGTCTGGGATTTAGCAAGACTCCCCTTTAAGGTAATGCTTAAAAGAAGTAGATGAGCCCTGTGGAATAAGAAAAGGAAGATTTGAGAGTTCTTTGTTTATTTCTGGGTTCTTGCATTTGGATGATTTAGTAATACTTGAGATAGGTGGTGCAACAGAAGACAGAGACACTGCTTGGCCTGGTAGGTTATGTGACAGAAAGCACGAATGTGGGTGTAGAGAAAGGAAATGTGGAAAAGAAGAATAGCATTATATGAGAAATAACTGGCCTGGAGTGGCATATTGCCAAGCTTCGCATGCATGAATGACAATCTTAAATTCATGTGGAAGGAAAGAGGAAGTCAGCTAAAAGGGAGTTTAGGTGTGCGGGCAGTGGTATAAGAGGGCAGTATCTTCATTCTGAATTCTGCTACCAAATGGTGGGGCATAGAGGAGAACATAGCTGCAGTTGCAGGGGGAAGCTCATTAAGGTATTAATTGTCAAAAAGTGGGGCTGGCGTGCAGAGCAGAGTAAAAAGACAGACGCATGGAAAGTGCCTACAGCGTGAATGCAGCGTGCACCCCAAAGAGCTTCTGTGTATTGAGGAAGGATGTCAAATCCTTCCTGGGAGTTCTTGAGTGATTTAATCTTCATGACTGTAGTCACACATGCAAGAAATATAGATAAAGGCTTGGGGGCAGCACGGGTTCCTCTTGGAGCTACTGTTATCTGTGGTTAATGAGATTAAACATGTTGCTAATTTTTGCTTCTACCTTGTTCAGTATTATCACTTCTCTGTTAATTTTGATACCACTTATTAGCATGAAGACTAGGAAAGGGAACATCAGACTTAGATCTTCTCAGTACTGCTTTTTTCTGGTCTGTGCTTTCTGCCACATCCTGCTCCAACAAAGGTATGCCATGCTTCACTAATCTTGGTATCATTGTCCTACTGTGCCGTACAGGTGGGTTTCATGGTGGTTAGCATTGAAATGAGCATTAAGCACTCTGAATAACATCTGTGATGTTTGCTTTTTCTGCTTCTTCCTGTGGAAAATATGCATAGAGTCCAATGGCTATCGCTACTAGAGTAATCGGGTATGTTGTTGGGGGGTTTTGCGTGGTTTGGTTTTTTTTTCTCTAAGAGAAACAAAAGTGTAAGACTATATAGATAACAAAAATGTCATATCATTGGGAGGGGAGATCTTAGGGGTGGTTAAAATGGAATTTAGCAACTGTGGCTGTCAATATTGGGAAGCGTGTGAGAGGGTCACATCCTAGCAGAGACACATTCCATCCCATTTCATTACAATGAAAAGTGCTAGTATGTTTTTTGGCGGTATTGCTGCATTACAGTCACTGCACAGGAGAAAGGCAAAGGTAAGAAAATAAAACTGGCACTTAAAAAAACAAATGGGAGAGTTTTTTGTGATGGCTATAGCTCTTGTGGAAATCTGTCTCAGTCTCAGATTGATCCCCAAGACAGCTCTGACTCCTGTACAGGCAATGTATCCTCATTGTGGGAAATTTCACTATGGCAGGGTAGCAAAATTGTTGGCCATAGTGTATGTCTCAAAGTTTCAAGTGATCTTTTTTATGCTTTGATTCAAGCATATAAAGGTGTTAGACACCTAGAAGATCAAGATTATGGCCTTGAATTTGTTTTAGTGTTCTGTGAGTAGCTAAAGTCAAAGCAGAGGGAAGGTTTGATGGGCTCATGATCTGAGGAGGTGCCACAGCATTTTGTACTGCTCAAATTTTCTTAAACAGCAAAGCTTCACAAACAAGTTCTGTTACTTTTGACCAGACAATGATTGAGATGTATGAATTACTGAAGCCAAGTCACCTGAATCCTTGTTATCAGAATTTATGAACTCATAGCTGGCAGGAGTGCAGGTTTTGGTGAGGGTTTTTTTTCTTCTTTTTTTCTTTTCCTTTTCAAAGGCAAACCTCATATCAGGCACTAGAGTGAAACTATAAAGTAAAAAGTGTCATAATTTTCATCTGGGATTTTAGATTTCGTCAACTCAGAAATTTAGGAAGAGTAAAAATAGTGGTAGCGCTACAGATTATTTTATTTTAATCCCAATCCCAGTTTATTGTAGGTTTTATGCCATATGCCATATGAGGTTTTGGAAAATTTGGCATTATGCTGGTAACCTGAGTGTGCTATAGGCAGAGCAATGTTGGCACATCAGGCTGAACATCCTGTGTGCTACAGCTGCCAGGTGTCCTGTGCTGTCTGTGCAGGCACTGCAGTCAAAATCCTGCTCTGAGGAAGGAGATGATGGTTTTGGCAGAGAAGAGCATCTCAGCACAGAGCAAAGCCATATCAAGGTCCTACAGACCAAAGATCAGACATGGAAAGAGTGTGAACACAAATCCTGTGGCTTGCCTGTTTATCCTGCGTTTCTGCCAATCCCCGGAGAAAGAGGAGGTTTTAAAATGAAGGGTGGAAAGACCTCTAGAGCACTTCCCAATTTTGTTTCATTTCAGATGGTCATAATATGCATATTAAAGAATGCAGGAAAGAAAGGATGTTTTGTAGTGTGTATGGGTTTTGGAAAGGGATTTGCAGCAGGTCTCCCCAGATGCTGAATGTTGACTGCAGGTATTGAATGCAGTTGTCAGTGCTGGCTAAACAGCAGTGTTTTGTGGTAGAAGTTGTCATAAGGAGAAGGTAGAGAGAGGAGCGGATCTCTAGGCCTCCTTGTATAACAAAGCCTTTGAGGATGTTCATGTCTGTTAACAGCATGTTAGTAACTGTTGGTGATTTATTTTTCTTTTAAAATACAGTTGCAGTATTTTGAATAAAATAGAAGCCGCATGTAGCTGGTTTGTAGCCTGTCACAACTGAGTATAACTGGAATCTTAAGGTGCCAATAGGAGTTATTTTTCCATCCACACAGCAGAGCAAGCACAGTATTAAAATGCAAAGTAATCTTACGGTTGTAGCAAAACACATAGCATGCTTTTTATTTAAATCTATATATACCCCATAGTATTGAATGTACAGCTGCATACTTTTGGCACTGCAGTACAAATAGATTCATGTAATATTATAAGAGTATTTATCAGGACAGTAGCTTTTCCTCATGGGCATTTTTTGCTGGTTTTTGTGCCTGCCGTTCATGCTAATCTTTCATGTGCAAGGGGATACCTTTGAAATGTATACTGGCCTACTGCTTTGCCATTTCAGTTGTATTTGCCATATCTCCACTAACATTTATGAACAAATACAGTTGACCTTTGCAGAGTGAATGGTTAGATGCATGTGTAATTAGAGAATTAATAGTGGTATGTCTCATTTATTTACCTCAGGTTGTAGAGTCATATTGAGTGCCTGGTGGTGATTTGAATACTGCTACAATAAATAAAATTCAGAACCACACCAAAGTTATTTTTGAGAGACCTAGTTGATTCACTGCAGGAGAGAGGCTTGGAGAAAATAATATTTGTGTGGTGTACACTCTCTGGGGATGGAGAAGCAGGAGTGCTCGGAGAGCTAAATTCTTCAGCGGATTTGCTGTACGTCCAGTGCGCAAACTCCTACAAAAGAGCACATCTCTCTGTTACCCTGTTCTTTTTATCTTTGTCCATTCTACTCTTTCTCCTGTTTTCCCCTTAAAACGTGTGCTTAAGAAATTTGAAGCCTTGTGTGTCAGCAGGAAATAGGTTTCCACGTGTGACTCTGACACCATGTGCAAGCAGTCCTCTCTTAGTCCTCTTCATTTTCGCTTGTGCCGGCAAGATACCAAAGATCTGTTGTAGCTTTTGCCATTTCAGAAGATAAGCTGAGTAGAGATTGGAAGACTGGAGGGAAGAGGTGGATAGAGGAGGGTCCCGCAGTGCAGACAGTAAAACCCTGATACTCAGTAGGCTGAGCGAAAGAATTTGATACCACAGGCAGGAGTGTGGCAAAATCATGCTACCCAACTGTTGTTACTATTATTAACTTGGAGAAGCCCACCGCTGGGACTGTCTACCTGAGCACTGATGGAGATGCCAGTTAATGCCAAGTGTGGAGCAGCTTGGACAGCTCTGCAGAAACTGGGATGACAGTTTGTTTCAATGAAGCCTCCAAGCAGATTTAATTTCTAATAGCCTAAGCTGGATGTGAAATAAAAGCAGAAAAGTGAGAGATTTAGTGATGACCCACTACCTGTTCCTACCCTGGTGTTATTCCTTCTCTATAGACTGATGCTTCAGTAATAAATAATTCCAGCAGAATTGTGTTCTATTTTTTTATTTTAAGAAAAAATGCAGTGCTTTCTTCGAGATTTGCATGTGTGGATTTCCCTGCTTGCTGGGCTGCTGTTGCAAAAAGACACATGCTTCTTGCTGCAGCTTGACTGACTGGCAGTGCTGATGCGTGAAGAAGAAAACCTTGATAATTTCAATTCCTTTAGCATTCTAACACAAAGGATGGCTTTATCCCTTATGAAGAGATCTGGAAACAGATAAAGATTGTTAACATTGAATTAATAGATGTAGTGCAAATAATCAGGATGTAATAAAAGACAAAATGTCCAAAGCCATAGTGATAGCTCTTTTTGTCTCCCCCCCCGCCCCTTCTTTTTGTAGCATAGGGGAGGGAGGAGATGAAAGAAACATTATCCAAGCCTCCTTTTGCTATCAAACCCTCTTGAATAAAGAACGACTAGAAGAGCTGCTCTGCAGCAAATGGTGTTAGTTTCTGTGCATCAGCGTGAATTTAGATTCCAAGACTTACTTGTAGGATTCAGCATTTTTGTAACAGCTACATGCAAAAAGAAAAGAAAGCAAAAGAAGTTAGACATTTACCCACTTATGCCTGAGCAGAGACTTTTTCCCAGCTAGAAAAATAAAGCAAGCTGTGTTTAAGTGCCTGTATATCAGTATTACATGTTGAGGGCCCCTAGGACTGAAAGTTTCTGCTGGTCCCATTTTTGTTTTAATAATGGGAAGCCTTCCTGTGAGGAAAATAGTGTAGAGATTATAAAACTGATTGTTGAAGGAGAGTTCAGATTCTGGAATTGGCGCAAGTAAGTAAAAGATGCTTGCAGTGTCAGATGCTGCTTTAACGTGGCATGTGCAGTAGATGAGAACTGAGCCTGTAACAGTTCTAATTCAAGCACCGCAACTGCTTGGAACTAGGAAGAATTGCTGAAGTTTAAAGTAAATTAAAAAAAAAAAGCATATGTGGGAGTCTTAATCCCCTGTGTAGGGAACAGGTAGCAGGTGTAATAGTAATCTGTGTAATCTGCTAGTGCCTAGTAAAAAGAAAGTCACAGAGAAGTCATTGCTTCCTGTTCTCAGCCTGTTTCATACCTGTGCCCATGGATATCTTCTCTCTCTCTGTTGTTACAATTTCAGAGTCCAGAAAATCGCTTGCCGCTCCCTGGAGTCCTTAGAAGGCTATTTCCTGTATAGATCAGACCATTAAGGTATGAGGGTTCTTGCTATCCTTCCTTGCTTACACAACACTGAATCGATGGAAAAGCAATTGGAAGATATTGTGTCACTTTTTAGTCTCCTTTTTTTTTTTTCTATCAAGAAATTCTCCATAGGGAGAAATTTCACAGAGCTGGCCTTCCAAGCTGCAGTTTAGAATTTGTTTTGCAGGCTCGATAACCTGAATTAGGCCATTACCCCAGAACTGAAAGAGTTCAGGCCTCCCTCCGCTGCCCAGGCCCTGAATTAGCAGGGCATCCTGGAGTGTCTGCTGGCATCTGCCCCATTGTTCCTCAGAAACAGGCACAGTTCTCTTCCCTGTCCAGCTTTTTCAGATACCAAGAAGAGTTGTGTGAATCCCTAGGGGTTAGGGCTCTAGAGCTCTTGTACCTTCTTGCCTTCCATCGCCTCTGTTTTTGCTGATCTCCCTGTGAATAACTTAATACTTTCTTCGTCTGCTTCTTTTAGGCAGTGGTTCGGCAATGCTGAGTTCCAGCAAAAAATACAGTTTTCTACTATGCAGCTCCTGTTCCAAACTGTGTTGCCTGACCACACAGGCTACTGTGCATTGTGCGTTGGATCACTGATCTGACTTAATGAAAAATTGGGAGATGGGGCATGTTTCTTGGGTTTGTCTCTATTTTGAAGTTAGGCTGGTTCATCATCCTGCCCACAGCCCATCATGACAAGCTGTGACTCAGCTGAACTGTGTGGGAATTCTAGGGGCTGACTGGGGGCTCCTTGAGCTGATACTGTTTGACAAAGCTGCTCTTTCCTCAAACCAGTGTGAACCAGAAGTGCTGGAAAACTTATCTGAAACTCTGTGTTTGTTCACAGCTACCTCCGTGCTTTTGGAGAATGTCAGGGGAGCCTGGTCATAGTCTTATCAAAGCTATTGCAGCAATAGAAGGACAGTCTCTCTTCAGGCTTAGGAAGATGGCAGAATGTCCATTTATGTTTTTTGCAAGTTTGTTAAATTTAACCATAGGGTTAGAATTTTAGTCTGTGTTTCTAAATCGTTACCTGAATTTTGTAGAAATTGGTGCTTTCAACCCTGCCTGGCTTTCATTTTACACGTGTCTGCATCTGTAAGATGTCTTAAAAGGTATAGTTATGGCTTCTGGTTTTAGACATAAGGAAAAGATTTAATTTATTTTTAAGGCTCAGAAGGAGAAATCCAAGGGTTAACAGTTGGTTGATATATCAGATGTTGCTTGGTATGTGTATCTGCTCTTTATTTTTGCATTTCCTTTTCTCTGCTTCTCCAGGTGTCATCTTGACATGAGTACATTTAAGTGTGGCACCAAGGACTATATGAAACTTGCTTGTAGGGGTGGAGAAAAGAAACTGTAGCATCCTTGTGTGTATCAAAATGCCTTGTAAAAGCTCTTTAGAGAGTGAGAATTCAATTCTGTGAAACAATTTTCATAAGCACTTGGTACAAACATGAAAAACAACATCTCTGCACACTGTGCAAGCACAAGATACACAGATTATAGTGCAGTTAACATTAGTAAAGAGAATGGTTATGTCTAATTAGTAGCACAGGATAGGTGGGAGGGTTTTTAAAGCATCCTGCTCAGAAGTGGCATTAATCCAGTAATATCCAAGCAGTAAA
Source organism: Haliaeetus leucocephalus (assembly GCF_000737465.1). NCBI lineage: Eukaryota > Metazoa > Chordata > Aves > Accipitriformes > Accipitridae > Haliaeetus > Haliaeetus leucocephalus. The sequence continues at coordinate 891,595 of NW_010972584.1, read as the reverse complement.
TGCTGTAATGCTTTTCTAAATGGCCTGGTTAGTCCTGAGGGTGTTTGGGCTTTATTGTTGCACACATAATTTAATGAACTTTTAAAGAGACCTCTAGGCAACAGCCCAAATTCAGAAGGGCAGAGGGGAAAATGCTGATAGACAGTTCTACTGAGCTAGAACATAGTGGCTGTGAAGGAAAAGCTGCTGAATGGGCTCATGGCTGAAAGAAGTAAAGCAACTGCACTTGGACTCGCTAATGGGCTTTTTGTCCGAATTGGAGCCATCTCTTTCTTTAGGAAGTTATTTGTGTTGGAAATCAGGCCATAGCCAGGCTGGAGCAGGAAGGAAGAGGCGGATAGTTAGTGATCTGAAAAGGGTGTGCTCTGGGTGCAGAACGACAGCGGTGGAAGAAGTAGGTTGGCTGTGAGGGCATTGAACTTGGCAAGAAAGCTTCTTCAGCTCCTTACACTGCTGAAAGTCTGGTGTCATGCTGGAGCCTTTGGAGCGGAGCTGAGGGAGCCTGCAGGGTGGTCACGGTGGTGAGGCTCCCTGCCCATTCTGCTAAGGAGCCAGCAGCCCTCCCAAGACCACTTGTCCCCTCCTGCAACCTCTCTGAGCTTCACAAAAATACAAAAATATGCACTCAGCAGAGGAGCACTTGTCACCCTTTTCCTGTTCCCAGCCTGGAAAAGAAGAGAAGCCTCTTACCTTCTGTCTAGTGGTTCCCGAGAGCTTCCTCAGCATTTCATAAAATGTTACAGGTCTTTCCTGCCAGGTTACTGTGTCTGCTTTGCTGAAAGGGACATTGAAACAGCAAAGAAGTGTAAGCTTTTTTTTTTCCAGTGATGCAAATTGTCTGTGTTGGAGTCAATAAAGAAACCAGAATTTGCGACTTCCTTCCTGTGACCTTTAAATCATGTGTTTCCTGATATTGAGAGGTGCGTGTGACACCATTTGTGCCTTAGCTTGGCGACTGGATGGAAAAGCAATCTCATTTTCCTGGACTGAATCATAGGTCCCTAATGACAGGTTGCATGTTAATACTTGTTTTCAGCAATTATCATGCAGTTGTGTTTTGACTGGGACCTGATGGCAAACATGAGTGAGAAGAGCTTCAGGCTAAGGCCTAATAGCGCAACAACGATACTTTTTGTTTGCCTGTTTGAAAACAGTTCCCCCACAGTTGTTGTAGTCCTTTCCTAAGGCGAATAGATGAGAGGTGATTGTTCTTTGCTTGTTTTTTATTCTGTTTCAATGCATTTAACAATGCTTTATATAGCATCAGTTTTGTTGCTGCCCCATCATTACGATGATTATTACTATAGAGCATAAAGTATCAAACTCAGATCACAACCATATTGTGTAGAAACCGTATAAATGTGCAGTAAAGAGAGAGTCTCTGTCACAAAGTGTTAGTGGTGTCAAGAGAGATGAGGCAGAGAAGAAAAGGCATGATTCAGCAATGTGTCCCCGTTGCACGAAAGCTCAGTTGCAAAGTCTGATACAGAGCAGTCCTTCAGATGGGAAGGGACACTTTTCTTGTGTATGAGGTTGCAGGATCAGGGAAGATGAGCTCTTGCCTCCCTTCTAGAGATTAGCGCCTTTAAAATAAGGTGGCCTTGCATGAGGCAGAGAAAGAAGTTCAAGTACCTAGATAGTCTAAGGCCCCTTTCTGACCCTGAAGGGGTCAGAAATTGTGTAGTATTTAAGAAGCACATTCAGAGTCAGTGTGAAAATCCTCATTGTTTTAAATCTCACTGAACTTTAAGGATTTGCACTGCACCTAGAAGTCTCTTCTCCCAGCAGCTGGGCGTCAGGTGGGAGGGTTATTGTCCTTAGCAGGATTCTCCTCTGTTTGCAAGTACTGCAAACAAGTAGGAAAAAAAATGCTGTTTCCCATTCAGAGGTGGGTGAGATAGGTCTGTCTCCATCTCAGATTCAAAATCTCTCCTCACTGCCACTCGAGGTCCTTCCAGTTCCAAGGGACCTGTTCTTTCTGTATTCCTCAATTTAGGAAGCTGGACAGACCAGAGATGGTGAAAGTCTTGTGATGGATTGTCATCCTTTGGCTGGAGAAAGTGCTAAGAGTAGCCTTTGCCATCATCTCTGAGCTGAAATGCATGCAGGTGCCAATTTAAAGCAGAATGATGCTGGCTCACTGACATTGCTTTCTCCTGTTTCTTTACAGCTCCTGTATGACAACCCAAAAGCCCGTCAGGAAGTAGAGTATCATTGGCGAGCATCAGGGTGTCCCCACATTGTCCATGTCCTGGATGTTTATGAGAATATACACCATGGAAAGAGATGCCTCCTCATTGTCATGGAATGGTATGGACCAGCAGCAGCTTCCCATGAAGCATTGCTCTTTGAGGGGGTGGAGGGAATGGGAGAATGTGCTGTCTTAGATTAGAGTTAGGTGAGCTTTCTCAGCAGCATGATTTTGGTTTGCACAGCAAACCTTTTGTTGTCTTTATGGAACTGCTAGGGAAATGTATAGCTGCTCTAGCCATCTTGAATGATGGAAGAATGAGGAACCTTAATCAGAAAATAAATTTTCCTTGTACTCCATGACAATTGTCCTCATTAAAACATTGACTAATTAAAACAATCTTGACAGATATGTCTCTACAAATATGATGCACTTTGATTGTGATTGGCTTCCAACTTCAGATGTAAATCCAATGATGTGACATGATCCTTTTTGCTACTATTTTGACTCTAACTTTTCCTATTGTCTCTTTGATCTCTAATACCACAGTTATTGTCATCTTCACTGGCAACAAATTAATAATCCTTTTTAGTATCTTTGCTTCCCTCTTTCTTTTTCCTTCATCTCCAACCCCTACATAAAACAAGATTACTGTCAGCCGCCCAGTGCCAGCGTACCTGACTTCCCAACTATGTGTGTCATGTTCCTTGTGACAGGGTACTTTAAACTGAAAGCATCAAAACTCCTTGGTCTTGTTTTGTTTTCTATTTATTCCATATCAGAATGGCTTTGTGCATTGGTTCAAATGAGTGTGATGTTTAGGAAGCATTGGCATAGGAGACTGCCTGTAGTCTCTTCTGATCTGTTCCTGCCATGGTTCTGTGCGATTATATGGATGTACGATCAGGTGTTAATTTGATCTTTTCTGCTTATGTAACGGGGGGGGGGGGTTGTGTTCTTTGTTTCAGCATGGAGGGAGGAGAGCTGTTTAGCAGGATCCAGGAGAGAGGAGATCAAGCTTTCACTGAAAGAGGTGAAAAATCACAAGTTTAGTTTTAAAGTTTGTGAAAGAACGCTTCTCCCTTTCTCTGTCTCCTTGCTTAGTTCCCTTACAGGATTTTTTCTTTGATTTGATTTTTGTCTGTAATTTTTTTTTTTTTAATTTTCAATCCAACTCTGTATTAAACAGTTATTTTTAAAAGTTTCCAAAAGTCAGGAATTACCAGAATTGGCTGAGTTCAGGCACAATGTAGAAGGTTTAGAGGAAAATTCTTCATACAAATCAGCTCAGCTTCTTCATTTCTGAACCACCGCAGCCTCTGTTATTCTGGTCCTTGGTCTCCTGCCAGACCACCTCTAACATGATCAACTCAGCTCCTTCTGTGATTTCTCTTCTGGCTGCCCCTCAAGCAGCATCACTGTGCGCAACTATACTGTTAGGTGATGAATATAACAAGCAAATCACATTTGATGAAACATCTCTTATTCAAGGGTTTTAAAGTACTACTTGAAAGGAAGTGTTATTAGCCACACTGTAAACAAGCCTGCTCATCTGTAATAGGGACTATATGCAAGTTTAAAGACCTGCTATGAGTCAGTGACAGAGCTTGCAATAGAATAGTCTTGCCATTTTTATTGTCTTTGCTATTTATTACTTGTAGAGTACCACAGGTGTGCTTGACTGCAGTTCTCATTGCCCATTCACAACAGACAAGAGTTTGTTCCTGCTCAGGAGTAAAAATGTTAGTCTTTGTAACTAGCAATGTGACAAAATGATCGGAAGAAAAATTTACACCTGAGCTTGTAAATTACTGTGACTGTTTTGCAAGTCTGGTATAGAGGCCAGGCTTTTTTTGGTCCTGTGTTCCTGCATTTCCTAGCCTGGGATGAATCCTTTAAGTGGTATGAGAGACTCATGTAGGGAAAATGAGCGTCTTCAGGAACTTTATTTGTTCCTCTCTAAAATATAAGATGCCAGGGGGAGAACTGGTTCCATGATCATTAGTGACTTCACTCTGCTAAAAACGTGATTTTTCTACATTAAATACCATTGTATAACATTCTAAATACTTACTCAGAAATCATCTGGGAGTGTTAAACAAAAAACCCCACGCTCATTCTTTCCTGAGATAAATGAGCCCTGTTCCACTGAATTCCCAAGGTTCACTGGCTGTTTATGTATCAGCCACAACTTCCCATTAGGAGCCAGGGTCTTTGGCCTGGGCCAGGAAGAAGGAGGTTGTGCAAGGTTTTCCCCGAAGATGTATGTTTCTACCTTCTGATTTTCCTTGCCTGAGATTGAAATTACACAATCTCAAGCCATGTGAAAAAGGATTCCAGGTTGCAGTACAAGAATTTCTACCTTCTCTCTTACTACTGCAGCTGAGGTTTCTACCTGTGCAGAAAACAGAGGATCAGGTTGAAGTTGCTAATTCTGTTTCCCTGTCAGTGGAGATGTAATATAATGTTCACTTAGTACAATGGGAATGTCACTCCTCCCTGTTCTGAAACCTCTCCCTCTGTAACTCTTCCAATCTTCAAGAGTACTGCTGTTGCAAGGCAGCTCACCAACCACTAGAATTTCCCACTGGAGTTATGTTAAATTTTAGAAACATATTATTTCAAAGGTGGCAGTTTGGGCATTGCAGAATAGAACTGTTGATTTTGTTTCTCCTGAGGAAGAACTTCTAAAGACAGTGAGGAATGAAGATGTGACCTATCCTAAAATTATCATATTGTTATGTTGCTCTATTTTTAGAAAATCTGTTAGATCCTCCTATTACCCCTGAACTAGAAGCTGAAAGTTAAACTTCTGTCTCTGACAACCAAGGACATGTCCTGGACAACCAGGGATATGTCCTGGTTGGGGCTTCTTTCTCCAGAGTCTTGCATGTTGCTTGCGTACCTGCTCTGCTCTTGCTGCTTTTCTGGTGAGCAAATTAAAGCACAAATTTACAAGCTCATAAAAAGCAGGGGTCTCAACCGCTCAGTTGCAGTGTCTGCTCAGGAGGAGGGCTGAGCAGCCAAGGAGCTGGGGGGTATGGTTGCCTGCAAAACCAAAACACAGCTGTTAGGGCTAATTTTAGGTTTTCTAGTCTTGACGCTAGCCCTGTATTCTAGCAAGCTGTTTGTAAGTCATAAGCATTCCCAGGCATGTCCCTGAGTTACAGTGGGAATGTTAATGTGACCTTTCTCTAAAATTGTATTTATAGAGGCCTCTGAAATAATGAGAGACATCGGAACAGCCATCCAGTATCTGCATTCAATGAACATTGCCCATAGAGATGTCAAGGTGAGGCCTGAAGGTGTGCGGGCATGGAGAAAAGAGCATAAGGCAGAAAAATAAATGGGCAGTGGTGGTTTAAATAGAACTAGGAGTACAATCAGGTGGTCAGAGTGTTCCTATTCCTCTGCCAGTGTGAGAAGGGATCTGTTCACAACTAGTTTGCAACCACTCAAAGGTCAGAATATTCATGTATGCTAATGCCTTCCAGTTGTATATGGAATGCAGAAGAATCTGGTGATAGTCAGATGGTTAATTAAAGAGGTACTACCAGCTTGCAATCCAGTTAATTAACAAGAAAATAACACTGCCTGAAGTGAACTTATACTAGATGCTATATCTCTATGTAGTCTTTGCCAGTTATTAGTTTTCAGAATCGTACTTCCCTAAAAAAAAAAAACACAACAAAAAAACCCCAAAACAAACACCAAACCCCCCTTCAGAAACAGGAGAAACTGCATATATGGGAGGAATAATACCAATTCCATGCATCCAACTCAGTTCAATAGTATATATAATTACTGCAGAAAATGGGAAGATCTCAGTTACTACCATGTGCAACAGTGTGTTTTACTAGCTAAAGTTTGTACACAGATCTTGTCATAGAGATTTGACAGGGTTTGTAGTATTGTATTTTGTTTTCATTCTGTAAAGTGCACAGCATAAGCAAAGACAAGATAGCTGCAACAAGGCATTTCTAGCGTAGCGATACGGCAGTGTGATGGAATGTGCTGGAGAGCAGGTCACATAATGATAGACTGAGGCATCTGATTGATTCTGCAGTTCTGAGTTTGTGAATTTTCTACAGATGCTTCTGCATGTTTAGCTGGAGGGAGAACTGCCATTGCTTGGTGTCACTGAGGGGTATGTTTGAGGGTTCTTTAGGTGGGAATCAGAGAATAACTTAACAGTTAAGAGACTGAAAATGTATTCACTTTTGTGGAGCTATGTGCCATTGCCTATCACCAGCACAGAAACGGAAGCGCTTAGCCCCAAAGACCCCCAACACACACTTAGTGAACTAACATAGAAATGGTTCAAATTGTTTAATAGATCCTAAATCCTGTTTTCTTTCAAACCCTTCCTCCTTCTGTATGTCCCTAAACACTAGTGTGAAAGAGGGCATAGCTTCCTTATGACTGAGAAACTGGAAAACAATTTCAAACAACTGCAGATTCTGCAGCTGTGCCATTGTCCCTGTTCCTGTGCACAAGAGCTTGTACTTCCCTCTGTGCCATTTCTGGTTTTGGAGAGCCTTTACAGAGTGTGGAGCAAGACTGGAATTAACTCAGGTTTCAGGAGACAGAGGAGGGGGGGAGCTGGAAGAGGACTGTGTCTGTGTCAGTTAATTCTGACAGGGTTATATCAGTTGCTCATAGAGAGTTTGCCTGATGACTTCTCTTGTCTTCTATCTCAGCTACTTGAGTGTGGTAGAGAGTGCTGTCAGATCAACTGGTGTTGATCAGACAGAACGATCCTAGTAAGTGCAGTGAACTAGAGAGAGGTTCAAGAAGCCAGACTTGATGCCCGTGGGACCTGATGAGAGTCTTGTGATTTGCTGTCCTAAATACCATGTTGAGAAGGATGTTGATCCTTAGTCTGAGCAAAAATGTTGGGAGGGAACTTTCTGCATGGTATAGTGGGGATGTGAGAGAAGTAATAAGACCCAGATGCTGGTGGTGATCCAGGCACACAGGAATGGTTTGACCTTTCAGCTCACTAGAGACATCTCTTCATTGTCCAGTTTATCCTTTCTCTTGGTGGCCTTTCAGCCTGAAAACTTGCTTTACACATCTAAAGAGAAGGATACTGTACTCAAACTCACAGACTTCGGCTTTGCCAAAGAAACCAGTGTACAAAATGCGCTGCAGACCCCCTGTTACACTCCTTATTATGTGGGTAAGTTATCCAAGATGCATTTCTTCTGTGTTTCAGTCTGTCATCCTTCCCCTTATACTGGGCCTGTGGACTGTAGGAAGAGATGGGAAATCCTCTATTGTGGATGTAACGCAAAGAGGAAGCCTGCAGAATTTAAACTGGGATCCAATCCGAACCTAGTCTGGTTCCAGTACAGTTCAGTGCTCCTGCTTTCTTCCTTGATTGCAGAGGAAACAGCCTTAACAGGGGATGCAAATAAGGATCAAGGAGATAGAATATGTTGCTTCTGATTACACTTGAAGTAATCCTGATGTTTCCTCTGAATGATGCAATAAAAGCCATAATTTGAACTCAGCTTCGTGATTATTTGGGTGTTTCCTTGCGAAACTTCCCTTAGCTTAACTAATGCAACTAATGCAATAAAAAAGAACAGGGAGAGTATTGCCTCAGCTGTAAAGCTTCTTAAAGCTCGCAAATGGAGGAATTAGTAATAAAAGACCAATGCGACTTAATCGCAGCTGAATTTTTGCCTGCATTTTGTCCAAAGACAGAGCACTGTGTAATGAATGCCACAGTAGACTGTCCTTTATGCACTCGTTTTAGAGTACGTCCCTTTTGGTCTTTGAATTAATAGTCATTCACCATATGGTATGACTGAGACAGTCCAGGCTTAAAATGTCTTTGGAGGAAAAAGGGCTTAATTTTTTGGAAGAATTAGTTCTCTTCTATGATGTAAGTTTTTTGTATTGAAAGATATTGTTATTAATTGTTAGCAGATAATTACGATACCAGCATTTTTTGCTGATGCTTCTTCTATATTTTTAGCTGGGATTAGTGATAAAATAGTAAGGAATTTACGCATATGTGTTTTTATGCCTTTATATTTGTATACAAACAAGCTGATGTTTTCCTTCTCAACACCTTTTTATAAACCAGCATGATTGCTCATATGTTTAGAGAATCATTTTCCTTACAAAATCAAGCTCTCTGTCAGTTCACCTGCTTCAGGGAAAAAAAAGAAAAATCCCCTCTAAATGTATCTCTCTAATTTTGTTACTTAGTGAAAAAATACAATGCTCTGGAGGCTGAAGAAAAATACAGTGCTCTGTAGTTGCTGGAGCTAAACACACTCCACCTAGGTATCGTTCAAAATTTTATCACAGCTCAAGTAGGTCCTTTCTGTTCTGATTTCTGGAACATATGCTCCTGCCTCTTTCAGCGCGGTGTCTCTCTGTACACATTTAGCTGCTTTTTCTGCTTTTCTGTAATCTTAGTGCTCTCTTGAGCAGAGAGACACTAAGGTGAAGAGTGGGGCATTTTGCCAGCTCTGTTCCTCCTTTTTAAAGCTACATTATATGTGTTTAGGAACTTGTCAATAAAAAATACTACCCAGTTCCTGCAGTGAGTTGCATTTTTTTAATGCCTCCGATATTTGTTGAAGTGTGCTGCTACTTTTAAGGTGATGGAGTTGAAAGGAAATATCTGGTACTCTGTTAATTTTTGGTTTTAATCTTCTTCAGCCCCAGAAGTCCTTGGCCCTGAGAAGTATGACAAATCATGTGACATGTGGTCGTTGGGTGTCATCACATATATTCTGTAAGTATTTGGAAAGAGGCTTGATGAACAGAAGAAGGACACATCTTGTTAAATCTGCGCTTACAAGTAATTAGCCACTAGGATCATGCAACCTGCAGAAGACAAGCTTGTATGGCACTTTTTAAGAGATGAAAGGACTTTCCTAGTTCTGAGAGTTCTTCTGTCCACTCTTACAGCCTGTGTGGGTTCCCTCCATTCTACTCAAACACTGGTCAAGCCATTTCTCCAGGGATGAAGAGAAGAATTCGGATGGGGCAATACGGGTTTCCCAATCCAGAGTGGGCTGAAGTATCAGAGGAAGGTAACAATGCTCACTGCTACTGATGGGTATGTGCACGGTGTTGTGCAGTGGTAGAGTGCTTACAAGAGGCTATTTCTAAAGATCTGTCTTAGTTTTTGTTTCCCTTTCTTTTAGAATTTAAGTTAATTTTTTGTAAGGTGATAGAGAGAACAACTAGGAACTTAGATACTAGGCAGCAACTGAAGTACTACAGAAAGTAAATGACTACTAAAAACTTTCTTTCAAAATCCAGCTAGTGCTAGTGAATGCCGAGATTAAAGCCTCTGGAAACAACAGTCTTTCATCCTGAGAAAGGAAACTGCCAGGACAGCCGTAATGCAAGCTGAGTTGGAAGAAAGGCAAACTGTCTTAAGAACTTATTCAGTCTTTGCCCTCCTTAGTGATACAGCCAGTAAGGATGGCAAGTTTTCATGCTAGCTTTTTGTGATGTGGGAACTTGCCAGCCACCACTTAAATCAAGGTCAACAATTTAGTTGGTGTAAGTCATTGACCAAAAGCTGCTGCTGTTCAGCTGTGACCTGGATGGGCTCAAACCAGTGTCCTGAAAGTGGACAGTTTTGATTCCCTCTTATTCTGGCAGTCTCATAAGCTGGAAGTCTCACCTACCCATCAGAGAAAAAGGTCAGCAACCTCTGGGCACATCTTTTTTTCTAACAAGCCCTTTATATTGCTGTTGCTAGCATCCTGTTATTGTCTGCTGTTTAGCAATAACAAATTATCGTTGGATAATACTGTGATCTGTGGTATTTCAGCCCCTCATTGGATCTCATGGCTGCGTGTGCAGCATAGATTACTGAACATTAATAAGGAAGATGTTTTACTTATGGGTTTCTGGCTTAATATTTTGTCTGCCCTGGGTCTTGTTCATATTACAGCAGTTATTAAAATGCTCGGAGAGCTTGGTGAGAGAACATGCACTTCAAAAATTTGTAGGGTTTCTGTATGCTTGCCTGGATGAAGATAGGTGCCCTCTACCTTTGAACCTACTAAGATCAGCTAGTTTATGTGTATTCTTTTAGGCTGATCAGGCACCTTCAGCAGACTGCTTCTTTTAGCCTTCCTTTTTACTGTTCTTGTCATGGTTTTCTTTATCTAATCATTCTGTCGTTGCATCATCTATGGAGGATTCCTCTAAATTTCCCTCCAGCTTCCTGTAATCATCTTAACAGGCTCTGTTTGTGGTCCCCTCCTTTTGTTTCCTTCTACATTTTAGACACCAGGTAATCTCTACTGTAAAACTCCTTTGCAGCCTCTCTCGACAAACTACAACTTGTACCTCTGGCAGCTTCTTACAAGCATTTAGTCATCTTGCATTTGATGTTTCTAAAAGAGAACTCTTACTCAGAAGTTTTTCTAGGCTCCCCCCAGGAAGTTATGTGTAAGTCTTTCTAAATAACATCCCTGGATGCAGTGTTTCTGGTCTGTCTGCCTGCATTAATGAAACTTGTCTAGACTCTCATCATCCCATATCTCAGTTACTTAGTACTCTTGCTTTGGCAGATACCATGTTCACAGAAAGCTGCTGCAAAGTCTGTTTGTGCCATCCATTTCTTTGACTTTGTTGTCCTTTTAGTGGCCTCTCAGTTGTCAAAGGAAAGTTTATTGTCCTTTTTTTTTTCCCCACAGCCTGTGCTAGTTAGTTTTTGTCTTCCATCATTTCTCAAAACATCAGCTTCTGCATTCATTCAGCCCATAATGCCAAGCTTGTTGCCATCTTTCAGACAGGCAGCTTGGCAGCTTTCTGTTGCTATGTTTCTCTTTTTCTTAATTGCTTGCTCTCAAAACAGTTGGTTTGGTGATGTAGATAGCATAGCTGGAATCCCCAATCCTCTGTCTTTCCTTCTTACCTTGTGTTGGATGTTTTCACGTTCTGCCTCTTTGAACATAGTAACCTGCCACACTGTATATGGCTTCTTAACATGGTAACAGCAATAGGTAGGTGGTTTGAGTTCTGCACAGTTATCTTTCTTCATTCAGCAGGTCTTTGTGTTCTCAAGGTTATTTGTTAACAAAGTAGTAGACTACAATATGCCACGTTGGTCCTGTTTTTCAGCCAAACAACTGATTCGCCATTTACTGAAGACTGACCCAACAGAGAGGATGACAGTTTCTCAATTTATGAATCACCCTTGGATTAATGTGAGTTTCATATCTCTTTTTACAAGATGAATTCTTACATGCAGAACTTACATGTAGCTCCACATAGCACAGCAAGAGAAGGATGATGATTACTGTTAATAACTTAATTAACCTACTGTGCCCTCCACAGAGGGTCACCTGCCTGTAGAACCACAATTCTTCTTGGTGTTACCAGAGGACACACAAAGAGAGACACCCACAATAGCTTCCTTGGAAGCAAGAGCTGAATGTATCTATATCTTCTGTGAGCAGGCAGTCACTGTTGACTCTGCAGCATATGCATGTGTTACTCTCTTTAAAAATATAAAAATAAACTGTATGTACTTACTTCATCAGTGCAGGATTTAAAGAGAGCTATTATTAGTGGTCTCAGGCACCATTGTGCATAGCTGTGTTAGTGTGAACACAGTCCTATGCTTAGTGGGAATTCTCATCCTTGGCAGAGTTTGGAAATACGTGGGGGAGGAGCAAGGGTCTCGGCTTAGTGCCCTGTAAGAGATTGCCAGATAGGGTGGCACACAATGCTATTAATGTTCCCAGTTCAGGTTTCATTCTATGACTTGGTTGAATTTACTTTTCCTTAAAAAATACTTTGGGGAAAAAAGAAAAAAATAATAATACAGTATTAATTATTTCGAACAAGAGACAAGAATCCCAGGAGTTACCAGGCTGAGTTTCAGGATATCATCTCTGCTCTGTAGGTTACTCAAAAGAATAGATTATACTTCTCATATTTGTGCCTAAAAGGACACCAGTCTTGTTCTCGCTGCCCAAAACATCATCAGCCAGGAACAGAATCACTTGCACTGTAGAACACCCTTTTCTCCCATAGTGCTTTCTCTGTCTATGCTGATCCTCAGAGGAAGGAGCAGAAAACAGAGGCATGATGAATAGTCACCGTTTCTATAATGCCTGTTCAAAGATCTGAAAGCCCTTAGAATCATATAGAAATGTAGCTATATAACATCCTGATGAAGTAGATAGATGTCTTCATTTGGAGTTGTGAAAGCTGAGAAATTATGGTTGCAAAGACTCTGTAGAACTAGAACAGAATCTAGACAATGTTTCTAAGTCTTTTTTAAGCAAATAAAAATGTAATCACTGTTCAGAATAAATACCTCCAGCTTTAAGTGTTTGAAGACCCAAGAAGGAGGTGTTTCAGAAGTCAGCAGGCGATGAATTTCACAGAATGAGTGCCTAATAGCTAAGGAAGCTACCACCTACAGCGACACATGTTACTTGAAATATGCATATAACCAATTAATAAGGAGGAGATTAGAGACAAGGTCTATAGACTCTGCTGCACCAAAGAGCCATGCTAGAATACCGTTCCTGGAATAATGCTCTAAGAGCTGCAGGTTGGCATTTTCTTCTGCTGAACCTATTGTTCCCATGAGGCAGAGGGAGGGAGACGGAAAGACCAACATAGTGAATGTCTGTGTTCTTCCTTCTCCTAAATCCCTGAGTGGGAACATGCATGGGGAGATACCTTGCACAAGCGGCAGAGGAGGGTGCTTGTCTCTCCCCTTTTTTTTTTTTTTTTTTTTTTTTTTTTTTTTTTATTAGATGGGTAGCAGAAGTATTATTGTGGACTATGCAAAAATTGTCAGTTTAGGTGGAGCACGTAATCCTCTAGTTAGCTTGTAGATAAGATTATTTTTTTTTAACAAGTAGCAGCTCACAGCAGATAGGAGGGCATGCACCTTCAACACCTGCCCAGGGACACCACTAGAGCTAGTCTGCTGGTTTTCCATTTCTCTCGTCCCAGCTGTACTTGATAAAACTATACCTTGGCCAGCTAGGATCCTTTTCCAGAGGATGCAGGAGTCGTGATTTATGCTTCCACTTCCCTAAGTACTGCAGTGCTGCTGTTAGCTTGGTGGAGTATAAGCACTGCTTCCAACGGAATGCTTATTTTATGACATGTACAGGGATCTCCTTAGACTTTGTTGGCATGCAGCTGTGTCTGGTGTAGGACGCCACAGCAGTAGACAGCAAGTTTGGGTAGAAAGCATAAGGAAGATAGACTATCCAAATGAAATCATAGTTTGGGTTATGGACTGACAAGAAATACCATGACTCTTGCTGAATTTAGCTAGGGAACTGTGCTTCGTGCTTTAGAAATTGTACTTTATTCTAATTTAAAGTACCTACTGATCTTTCATGGCAGCTGAGCATAGATCTCAGTTTTATGTGGAAGAGCATCTCAGGTGATGCATGGTCTTCTGAACTGTGCCTTACTCTGAATAACAGTATAATTTCCTCTTTTGGGCACACTTACAATCCGATGAACTGGTAATCTCAGCTAATGTATATGTACAAGAAAATTTCTCCTATGACAAATCCTAGAAGATAAAGGTCCAGTTAACCACTTTAAAACATTGACTAATGAATAGTGAAATGACAGTTAAAATCTAAAATGTACATAAAAATTTATCCAACACAGGGTTATCAGTTGGACTGGAAGGGAGCAAAGTGAAAGAAACTCAGCACTGATTTCTCTCTCATTTTGTTCTTTAAAGATGCTGTCATGTGGGGACTATAGTCCTTTTCTACCTCACACATGAATTTGATTGTGGAGTGACTGGAAGCATGAATAATGAGGGCCACCAAAGGACAGCAGATAAAGTTTTATGCCCTCCATACGCATAGAAGAGCAAGCAGTCACTTCCCAAATGTGATTTTGCAGAACACTTCTTTCGGTATTTTTCCCTTTTCTCAGAGATCAATGGCAGTGCCACCAACTCCTCTTCATACTGCACGGGTCCTGCAAGAGGATAAAGACCACTGGGATGAAGTTAAAGTAAGTCAATCATAGTTCAGATTTCTTGAGGTCTGATAAGAGATTAGATGGGCTGGCTTCTCTGCATATGCTTATTTCCTTGGAGATTATGGCTATTCTGTATACAACCATATTAAACACGGGAAGCATGAGCAGTCTTGGTTAGAACAGTATGATAACTGTTTAAAAAAAGAATGCTATGTGAGCTTCATCTGACAGCCTTACAGCTGTGCCAAATATCAACAAAGATGATGTTTATGATCAAAGGTATTAATGATGCTATCTGCTGAGCCACTGTATGTAACCACAGAGGAAAAGGGACAGTGTTGAGGGAGTGCGAAGTTCATTATAGTGAAGAATACGATGAAAATGTAGGACAGGGTGGGAGGGTTGAGCTGCATTCTGTTTTTCTACTCTGTTCTTGTGTTGTAAACCAACATTAAATAACCTTAGCCTTGTCTTGTTATGACATTTGGCAGGGGGGCAGAAAAAGAATGTATCTGTCTTTCCCTTCATCTGACCAGGTGCCTCACCTACTGTTTGTACTGATGACAGTTAAATGCTTCCTGCAAAGTGAAACTATAGGGCAGACTAAAAGTTGTTGCAAGCCTTAACTCTTTCCTGCTGGCCTGTATGAGGTTGGCATGCTTTTACAATTAATTCTGAATTTTCTGCACTTAACAATGCTTGGCATTTTGATAATTGCAACATTCCTGTAGTGTATTTACTGATTACTGATTTTATTTAAATTACTGATGTATAGTCTCAGCTGTTGAGCTATGTAGTAGTAAAATTTCATAGGACCTAGGCAACGCTTGCCTCCCAAGTCAGAGATCAAACAGATATTTTCACTTAGCCTTCCTCATTTCCATGTTTCTGAGAACTCCTTACACTTGTGCTTTGTATAGGTCCCAGAGGTATTCCCTTGGGCCACTGACATTCCCATAACAATTAATCATTTTTCCTTTGCTGAACTAAATGCCTAGACATTCATTTACTTAAGCAGATTTTTGTTCACAACCTTATTAAAAAGTTTAAAATTTGCCTGCACTTAAACATTAATTCAGACTAAGGAAGTGTGTGAATTTGAAGCACATGCTTTTAAACAACTTTGCGTGGACTCTTTATTCTAGTTCCTGCTAACCTAGTTTGGTAACAGAGCAAGGAAAGCAGGAAGGTGAAGGCCTCTGGTGAAGGCCCAGAGCCAGCCAGTAAGAAATGCTGGGCATAGAGACATGGTGGAATTTAGGCCAGCGGAGTGCAGTCCTGCTTGCTCACATATGAAACACTGTGTGAATAGCTCCTCCTGAATGAGTCCATGAGTAGAACGAAGCCTTTAGTCATAGCAGCAGAAAGGGCTCAGCTATTTCTGGCTGTAGTGTAACAGTGGGTTCCTTTTTGTACGTTCATCTCCTGGTAGTAGTGTGGGGTGGCTGTGCGCTCTCTGCCTCAGGTTTTTCAATAAATTGCTTCCTTGGTTTCAGGAGGAGATGACCAGTGCTTTGGCAACCATGAGGGTGGACTATGATCAGGTGAAAATCAAAGACTTGAAAACATCCAACAACCGCCTCCTGAATAAACGCCGTAAGAAGCAGAAGCAGGCAGCCACCTCTTCTGCAGCCCCAGGGTGCAATAACCAATGAGAAGAGAAGCCAAGGACCTGTGGGTGGAGGGTAAAAGTTAAAAGGAACAATTTAAAATCAGTATGAATAACTCGGTCCATACCACAAAGGCAATGAGACTGTGAAGAAGCTATCCTGCAAAGAGGGAGCAGTGTGAAAGATTATTACATTTTTATAACTTGAATCAGGGCTTTGCTTTTAAAGACTAATGTATATGATATGATTCTGTTACATATTGCTAGGGAAGGTACAGTAATACTAGAAATGTTACGGGTTTTTGTTTTGGCTTTAACTGTAGCAGACAAGAGGAGAGAACAGGAGGCAGTCTCAGCATACTAATGCACTGAGGCTTTAACAGCCATCTACAAGAGTGACTTCTGCTACGGTTTTAAACTTGGGAATAGAAAAAAATGCCAAGTGTTCTGCTAGGAGTGTTTTAGTAGTTCAAACATGAGTACTGAGAAAGGAGAAAAATGTCACTGTTCTTTATATGAGTAGCACAGGTGCAGTTCTATTATGGATGCATCTGGACGGCATTTCATGTTAGAATTGGTAATAGTCAATATTTCCAAACTTACCTCCTATAGTTACAGAATATCACCTAAATAGTAGAGTTATTCCTGTTACAGGAAAAAGCATCCACACATTTCCATTTTCATAGTCTTCATGTAGTATTCTGTGAAGATTTGAGTTTGTCATGGATTCTCATTTGGTAACATGTAAGTTTTCTAAACTGTAACCATTATGTCGTGTCTTGCCACTGTCAGATCCCTCTCTTGTAATGTTTTTAATTGAAACAGTACTTTATGTGAAGGATTTTAATAAGGATTTAATTAGTTGAAAGTATCCTGCAGAGAATATTGCTGTTCCTCTTGGATCCACAGCCTCTAGGGCGTGCAACTGGACATGCAATTGTTTACAAGAGACTGCTCTAGAAGAGAGACTTCTGAAATTCAGGACGAAGTGGCAAATGCATGTTCTCTGAATGGACCCTGGTGCCTGCCGGCATCCCTTCTGGTAATTATCTCCAGATCCCGTGCCTAAGATGTGCTGATTGTAGCAAATTTTGGGGTGCTGGGGTTGGTTTGTTTCCTGGGGTCAGGGAGGGGGAGGATGTGACTTTATTTGCAGTGTTTTGTCAGTGTTTCTGGATCCAAAGATTTTTGCCACCTAAGGGAGATTACCTATAAGTATATCCACCCATTGTTTTTTTCCTATTCTAATTCATGTTTTATGGGATCCTAGCCTTGGTTTGCTAATTTGTTTTATTTTGTGATCAAAATATTTCCTCTCGCTGTATTTTGGGATTTTTTTTAGTTGAAGTGAAGCAAATATTTGTGAAAGTATTACCAGAGTCTAGGATGAAAATTACGTGCTTCCAGCAATGCAGGCAAAAACTACTTTGTGGTAGGCACACAGAGTTACTGGTGTGTTAATGGGCTCAGAAGAATGTTAAAAGACAAAAAGGAAAACAGGGCTCCAGAGAGGATCCAAATCGTTAGATCTGACTGCCACGTACATCTTGTTACCTCCAAAAAAGATCATCTTGAGGCTTTGGACCTTGACCAGGGAGCCCTGTTTCCATCTTCAAAGTGTTGGATGAGACCTCCATTCTTCTTTGTGAACTGGTCCTAGCGTTTTATAAACTGATTTTAATAAATCATGTTATAACATTCCTTCCTCCTGTCATCCCTGTTTTTATTGAGATGTTGCGGAGTTTGTACTATTTTGTGAGGTACATCTGTGTTGAAGGTGATGGAAAAGGGGAGAAGGAAAGTGTTCAATGATGTCCACATTCAAAGGCTACCCACCTTTGAGCATTTTTTTAGGATTACAGGGGTTTGTTTTCAAATATCAATCTCTGCAAGGATGTATTTTAAAATTATTTCATGTTTATGTAGGTATCGCTATGATTATACCATGTCCTGTATATATTTATTTTATCATATTACTCCTATGAATTATGCAAATATTATTCACTACTGGTAAATGAAGAGTTGTGACATGTTCAGGGTGCAACAGCTGGGATTAGACCCAGATGCACGTTTAGACCCTTTATCCAAGTTTTCTGAGGGTGCTGTGTACATCCCTCCTATCTTCCCAGCTCTGTGCCCCATCAGGATGATTCATGCTCCCACTAGCCAAGTTACTAGGGCAGCCTGCGGATGTCCTGTGGTGATGTCCTGGCTGCCTGGGGTAGAGGGGTATGGAAACTGTTGCAGCCCACATTTTTGCTTCCCTCTTGCCCAAAGTTTGAGCAGGAGCTTTCGGTTTCCAGCTAGTGCCTTCTTGCTTGTCAGTTCAGTCTGGAGCGTGAAGACATGTGTCTGTTCCTGAGTAGTTTTCCGTGGGGAACTGTGAAGCAGATCTGGGCCTGATTCCTTCCTGTGGGGTTCCAGTCTTCACCACGCTGCAGTTCAGAAGCTGGGGTGATGGACTGATGCCCTTGGGCTCAGCACCTTCAGCTTTCAGTCCCTGTATAGTAGTAGGGCAATCCCATTTTGTTAAATTTGGACTAACAGCTTTTGCATTCTGCCCTGCAGCGACAACATCCCGGAATACCGTAAAGCCCAGTGGGAACCTGAGGAGGGCCTCAAAATGGCAGACATGGAAGTGTATGCAAGTATTGTACAGACGTGTTTGTGCTTATTTTACAGAAGAAAGGAGGCGACTCCTTGGGAGCCGGGAGGCAGCTGCCGTGCAACGTACGGCCCCTCGGGTACGAGCCCTGGTCTTGTAACCGTGTCCGAGTCAACCCGAGCTGTGAGAATCCGCCAGAGACCGGGTTTGGGGGCGTGTGCTTGTTGTCACCCCTCAACCTTGGGGGTGCAGACCTTCCCCCGGCGGCGTTCGCGTGTCCCTAGGGCCCTACACGCGTACACCTCTATAGGCGCCGCTCACCTCTATAGGCGCCGCTCACCTCCGCCTCCCCCGCCCCGGCTCCGCCGCGCCACCT
>NW_010972584.1:853959-872804 GCF_000737465.1 Haliaeetus leucocephalus | reverse complement strand
GCCCGGGGCGCTGGGCCCGGCCCGGCCGCCCGAGCCTTCCCCGTCAGCGTCAAGGTCATCAGCGGGCTCTACCGAGAGCTCCCGCCGTTCCCGTAGCTGGCATCAGGTAAAAGTAACACCCGCGGGATCTCGGGGTCTGTGCGGCGTCCGCGTTCCGGCCAGAGCCCGCGGGGAGCGCTGCCTGTTGCTAGCTCGCGCGCTGTGCCCCGCGGGAGGCCGTGGTGAGATTCATGCCTACGGTTTGCAGAAGAGGTTTCCTTTCTGGCTGCTAGCTCCGTTATATGAAGGGCCCGCGTTCCAGCTGCATTCACACACGTTATAAAGAACTCTGGTGTGCTAGTGGTGGTATTTGGGTCTTGCCTCTTCCCCCAGCCATATAGTATAATAGTCTTTTTAGAACCGGCTGCTTAGGATCCAAATTTATAGCCTGTTTTTAGAAAGGATGGGCTATTATAGAACTGATTATGCATCTGCATATTCATCAGCCATATAGAGGAGGTAAAGAGCTGGGAAGAGAAAGAAGAAATGAATGGTCAATAGAGAAGGCTTCAAGGAGAACACAGATTAAAAGGTCTATTTATTTTTTACAGCAGAAGCTAAAAAAGGACTGTGCACAATTCCCCACCCCCATTCCTTTTCATAGCAATTGCTTATGGGCCGCTGCCTCCCCTTGTATTTCCCTGCGCTGTACTCCTCTCATACACATGCGTTCTCGCTCGCTCACTCACTCGCAAGTGCGCTTTCTCTGATTCACACGCAAGTGTGTACGCAAGCACAGATAAAATTCCCTCCCTCAATTTTCCATTTCTTGCACCACACGCTTTTTTACCTCTTTGACCACGTGTGCCATACGATGAACCTTTTTTTGACATGGTACAATTAAAAACTAACAGTAATGGTAAGCTCTTGGCCTACTTCTGTGTTTTTCTATTTGTCAAAACTCAGCATGCAGTCCTGGGATTGCTTTTCTCTCTTAACACTTCGCTGCCTAGAGTCTAGAGGCCCAATTATGTAACTGCTTCTGACTAGCCTGACATGAGGGATAATGAGAATGCTACATACTCAGTTTGATCTAATTTCCCGTCCTCTTTTCAATTCAGAATTTATTTGGCCCGTGTTTAGACAAAGGTGCTTTTGAGAAAAGGAAGATTTAGTTAGGAGGAGAGAACTGAAGCTTTTAATTACTTGCGTGTAAGCATAAGTACACGTACTGTTTTAAACCTGTGTTAAAGGTAGGGAAGAGGTGTCAATCTGTGTCCAGCTGCTTTGGTATATTTGCATGCTTAGCCTAAGGATGAAGCAAGCCATGGGAGCCAGCTCAGCTGTACTTAATGGGAAGAAAACTTGTCCTTGAGGATGCACCCCAGCTCATTCACCAGTGCCCTTTCACACTCACTAACAAACCACAGGGACAGAGGGAATGAAGGCAAGTAGGGAGTGAATATACATGTGGGAGAACTCCTTTCTTCCAAGAGTACATGTTTTGGAGAGTTTTTTGTGGAAATACCAGAATTCTTTTTTTCCTGTGTTCCAGTATTTCCCCTCTTCACCTGGCTG
Organism: Haliaeetus leucocephalus; assembly: GCF_000737465.1. NCBI lineage: Eukaryota > Metazoa > Chordata > Aves > Accipitriformes > Accipitridae > Haliaeetus > Haliaeetus leucocephalus. The sequence continues at coordinate 871,247 of NW_010972584.1, read as the reverse complement.
TTCTTAGTAGTGGAGCTGGCAGAGTTGAGAATGAACATTCTCTTTTAGAGAGCCTAAACAGAATGAACACAAGGAAGCAAACTTCGAAGACAGAGAACACATACTCGAAACCTCAAAGGAAAAAAAAATTGTTACAAATTCTTGCAAGCTAACAGGCAAGTTTACTTCAGGTACATACTTAAACACATCTCACATCTGGAAAATTGAGGTTAGAGCAATCCTAGGTAATAACATTTGCTCAAGAAATGTTTTCCTGAAATCTTTGCACTGGGTAGGAAAATGCTTTCTGAGTGTTAAGTACAGCTTTAAAATAGGATTATTTTTTTTTAGTCTGTGTGATTAGAAGAATTTAATGGGGCAAAGGGAGTAGAAATGGGGGATGATATGTCATGTTGAAGAATAAGATAAGAAATGTCTGCTATTGTATTCTACTCCAACTTACTTTTTCACTGCAGGTGCTACCTCTGTACAGACATAGCAGGATAGATTCAACTTTTTATTAGTCTTTTTTACCACTGGAGGAGGAGGAGGATGTTCCTGCACTCTAGGGAAATGTGGAAGATAACCCTGTGACTGTAGACGAACAGCTGTATTGGTAAATCTGTAAATGATGCATAGCATTAACTTTATTTCAAAATTTCCTGCCTTCTGAATCTACCAGTGCCAAGATCTCATAGGTCTGCTCTAACTGCATAAAGGTACAGAGACATCATTGTCAGTGGGTTTCCTCATACTACTTGAGACTTCAAAAAAGAAGCAATTGCTGAAGTGTACTGCAGCATTTTTAGCTTCCAGAAGCCAAAAGAGAAAAAAAGGCAGTTTTTAAATAGCTGGAGGTGACATGAAGGGCCAGGCTGTCTTTTGTCTGAGGAGGGGTGGTACTTGAAGGTAGTATACAGGTATCTTGACCTTGCTGCTGTTCAGCTTCCAGATCTGATAATAAACATGTTTTAGCTGTGTGGGGCTGCGGGCCCAAGTTACTAGTAAAGTCTCTGCTGCTTTGACAGCATGCTGGGTTTTTTCCATTGTTAGCCACTGAAATGTACTTATTTGGTCCGTGGTTGCAAACCATTTAGCATTCTTGGTCATGGGGCTGCAGTGAAGCTGAATAATTCAAAAAAGGAGGAGTTGCATCATTTTCTTCCATGTTAAGCTTCTAAATATATGTCTCTCAAATTTTACTGTGTTCAAGTTAATTACTGGTATTGCTAATGTAAAAACTGTTTCTTATTGCACCTTCTTCATTTGTTAACAGTGAGTATAAATGCTTCTTTTTGGGAGTGTGTCTTTTTGTCTTTTTTGTCTTAAGAGTTTTATTCCAATTTGGAAATTAAATGGGGTGGTTATTTTGCCTAATATTGTTCTCCCAAAACTTCCAGGCTAATCCATTTGGGAAACATGGAAGATGTTCTCAAGAGATTTCTTATTGCTTAGCTACTGAAACACCTGCTAAAGCTGAGCTCTTTAAAAAAACTGAAAATTATTTAAATGTGAAAAAGAGTGGGTTGATCTGGAAAAGAAACTTCTCAAAAGACTAAAATTAGAATGGAATGTGTTAGAAGAGAAATACTGGTGGGGGAGGAGGACTAAGGTTTTTTAAAATAAAAATGTTACTGCTTGAGTAATGATCAAGGAAATTCTGGTTAGGATATTAGCTGCTGCTCCAACCCAGAGCAGTTCCTGAATTCAGAAATAATTATGTTTCCTTAAAGATAGATATACAGTACAGACTCCATTGTTTTTTCTGAGGTAGTCTAAAGCAAGGCTCAGCTTGATGTTTATAAATGAGACTTTTGAGTAAATGCTGTTAGTATACCAATGGCCCTTTTTTAGAGCAACTAATAAGTGAACCAAATACGCTTTGCAATTAAGTTCTGCTCTCCCAAAGTTGCCTGAGTGAGCTCCCTTTCTGCTTGCAGAAGCCTTGTCAAGGTGACGTTAACTTTCTTTTTTGCTTTTAGACGTTTTGCGTTTCTACCTTGCACTTTATCACTGTGTGTTTGACTTTTGTCTTGAGTAAAAAATCGAATTAGTTGTCTCAAGGCTAACATTCCATGATGCAATTTTTTTTCTTTTTTGGCTCAATTACAGTTGTACCACCTCTTCTTTTATTTCTGAACTTCTTGTGGTGTAAATTATTGGAAGATTTTCAAGAAATCCCACTACCTGGCAGGAAACAAGAAACTACATTGTATGTAAAATGGTAAGGAGGAAAGTTCCAAGCAATGGGTAATAGTAGGAAAAACATCCCTCTGAGGGAAATAGAAGACCTCTGCAAAGAAATGAACCCAACTAGAACTTAATACTTTTTCTTCCTGTTTGAGAATGGGCTGTGGGTATACTCTCCAATATTTATGGCTGCCTCCTTTAGAGGTAACCAAAAAGGATGCTGGTCTTCCTTCAGGGCCATAGAAGTCCCCTGCTTGATGGTGTGGCGAGGAGCTCTGCCGTGCTTGCCTCACTGAGACTTCTCCCGGAGGCTGATGGACTTCCTCCATCATCATTTCTCATACCCAAGGTGCTGTGGTGAACAGAGGGGTGTAAGTAGAGCCATTGGCCTTTTCAGCTCCTGCACAGGATATTCTAACCTTTGCTTTTTCTCAGCTTTATACAGAATAAACATGTTTAAATTCCCTAGGAAACTCTGTTACTTTAAAATCCTATTTCCCATGGGGTTTAAGCTTTTTTTCAATCAGCTCTGTAAAGGACCATGCTAGTGTCCTGGGTCATAGAACTGTTATTCCAGAATCTCTTGGTGTTGGTTGTACATTATCTCACTGAGAAGTAGCCACTTAGAGCAGAAGTACTTTTATTCCCTCCTCCTGGCTTTTAAGTCCTTGTGTGGAATACTTCATTTAACTACAAACAGTAAAATGAGGTGGTCTAGTTATCTTCCTTTTAAATCCTTTGATTTTCTTCTCCTTAATTTTGTTAGTTTGATGTATTTTACACTGCTTGGAAGCCATGAGTACTTCCTTTAGAGAGACTTGGCTGCGGTATTTCAGTTTCTTCCCTGAAAACACACACACACACACATCCTATAGAAGCTTTTTGCTATAGGATATTTTAAATCTGAGGAGTAGGAAGGAATTGAATTTCCTGATTTAAAGTGACTCAGCTAGGTCTGCCTCCTTGTTTCGTAATAGATTCTCTGCATCCAGCTCAAACCTTTGCTGGCACTTGGTAGAGCTATCAGATGTTTTCTCAATTAATTTGTCATTCCTGCACAAGGTCAGTTTTTAAGCTGTTCCTTGAGGATCCTGGAACAACTATCTAGTGAGAAATCATTAGCTCCGAAAGTACATGACTCTGTGTCATAAGGCATCTGGTGCTGTCACTTGAAGCTTCCGTCATCTCAAGTTACAACTATTATATGTCTGGCTAACATTACTTTAGTTTGTTAATATTGTTTGCTTTCATAGCATATCTACAGTCATACAAGTGCACACTAACACACATGCATCAAACCTTCTTGCCGTAACTATAGTCCAATATAAAGAGTTACTTTATTTCTATATGAAACCTAAATGGTGGTGGTGTTCTGTAGTAAGCAAATTAATTTTAAAGCATTTCTTTTAAGCCTGAAACTTTTCTTTGTAGGATTCCTGACATGTATATTTCCCTTTGGAGCAGATTTTGTTGCTAACTTCAGAAAATTATTTCTAGTGAAAATTTGAAAAGTTCGTATTTGTTAAAAAGAAAGTTGATATTTGTGTGCCATGTATGATTGCATATGTTGAAGTAATAATGTGGAAGAATCTAATTAGTACTATCTAGGCAACTGAAAACCTTGAGCTTGCTTGATTAGAATTAACTACTGCATATATGAAAGGAGAAATTTAATTCAGATTTCTATTAATCAGAAATACCATTCTGCCAAAATGATTTAAAAAAAAAAAAAAAAGACATGCTAGTCTTCTGTTTGTGTGATGATGAGTTCCATGTCAAGAGTGTTTTTGTGTGCTTACATCTCTGAAGTTATATATGCTAGAGTTAAGTACATGTGAAAGTATTTCAAGTGTTGTGGCCCAAATGCTTTCAATTCCGAAGTACGAATCAAATATATATTTACATACGTAGAGATATATACTCTGGCACAAAGCCTCAAAAAATTATCTGAGCTTTTGTTGTCAGGTTCACTTTTTTTCTTCCCACAGCATCGTTAAAGTAAGGTTCTCACTGCCGGTAAATGCTGTGTGGTTTCATGACTCTGTCATCTCTTTCCCATCTGCTCCTGGACATTGCTTAGTCCAAAGAAGAGGAGGAGAAGAGCAGTGGGGAAGAGCTCTTGCTGGAATTGCCTGTGTTACTCTACACATGCAGATGAGGCATGGCAGATCAGCTAAAAGGACATAGAGTTAGTTGTCTGTCTCTATGTATTGCTCAGTATCTGCACCTCCGCTCTGTAGGAAACTTCAGTTTTGTGGGAAGCTGCCTGGCCGATCGCATCCTATCATCCTGTCCCTGAGAGTGGGCCCAGTCCCAGTAGGCATATGTCGGAGAAGGGAACGTATTAGCACAGAATGAGAACCTGTCCTGTAATACGAATGGTGAGCCGGCATGAGCAGTATGTTCCCTCTGAGTGCTGGACCTTTCGTACTCACAGCATCTGGATGCAAGAACATGGTCCTCCACCCAGGGTTACTGGCAGCCCTCCCCATCTTATGGTCCACTGCACTATGTGGCAGATGAGGGGGAAAATAGACTCTCTGTGATGGAGTGGCGGTTAGCACTTGGCTGACCACTCTTAAGTCATACTCGAGTTTTTTTCTGTTTTTCCTGAAACAATTGGATTATAAGAAGAAAACTATGTTCCATTGAAATAGTCTTACAGAGAGTTACGGAAAGGCTACTGTATTTGCTGAACACTAGCTTTGTGTTGATTTGTGTGTCACAAGCTATCAAGGAGCCTGGTAAAATACTAACTCTTGACCTGAAATGCTGCCAGCCATAGAGACGTCAGCATGTTTGTTGTCAGGGCCTAGACCAGGTTTGGGGGCTCTCTGCCCATCTTTGTGAATCCTGAGAAGTCCGCGTGACACAAGTCAATGTGTTGTGGCAATGTCGTAGACCAGTGATGTCCAGTCTTGTCCAGCCCGGACAGCATGGGCAACATACTCTCATCTAGAAGGACACATGGAGGTTGACAGCAATTTCTACACAACTGTTTGAACATATTTTAGGCAGGCACCTCTGTGTGATGATTGGCAGGGAGACCACCTCATATGCGACCAGTTGTCACAGAAGTGGGAATACACAGCTTACATGATGGAGACATGTACAAGCTGCTGTCGCATTATACAGTGGGAACAGGAAAAGAAATCGTCAGGGAATGGCCAAATGTTGAATTTCATGTTCTGTTGGACTGTGTGTTTAGCTCAGGGGTTGAACATCAGCCCTCCTTGATATAGAAATTAATAGATTCTCTTTGAAAGGAGATCAGAGAGGAGTGTGTTCAACTATGCAGCGAAGTGCAGAAATATAAATGTTAGACTAAATTCCAAAATCTGAGCATATGAACAGGAGAGTATATAAAGTGCACAAGCAGACTTAGCGTCATGCCTTATTTTGAAAATAATTCAGAGTAATCTGAATGTTATTTAGAATGCAATCTGTGGGCATTAAATACTGTTTTATGAAGAAACTGTGCAGTATTTCTATCCTTGAAAGTTGAAAGGGACTTACTGAACAGCTTATGGTGTTTCAAATAATAGTCCTAACATTTAACTCTGTATATGCTTTCAAGGGAGGCAAGAACAAGTTGACTGTGTGAATCTGAAAGGAGCTGGGATGAAATGTGGGCTGCACGGACCATCAGTTCATCTGTATCTGTCTCTGCAGCTGTAGGACTGCAAAGGAGAGCAAAACCCAGGCTTCAGTGATGGCAGAAGTTAGACCTTGAATTCCTCTAATTCCTGCATTGGAGGGCAAAACTGAGGCTACAGTAATTTGTTTCTCATTTAGTCCTTCATCTTCTATCTTTATTCATGTCACTAAGAGATAGGTTCACTCTGACAGCTATAAAGGGGGGAGTAGGACATTTCAGACAGTTGCCTGCCACATTTGTGATAAGTGAAGAGCCCTATCCTTGCGCACAGAGTGAACTGCAGAACTCGGAGCATGTGCTGAGTTCAAGCACCGTGCATATAAGAGATCTGACCTTGTGCTGCTGGAGACGGGGTCTTGTGTTTGGCATCACAGCTGTTTTGTGTTTCTCACACCTTTTAAAAATAATTTTTAATAGGAAACGTGTGGTCATGTAAAAGACTGCTGTGCTCTTCTTTCTGACTTGCATGTACGTTCCTTTCCAGTGTTTTCCTGGACTTTTTATCATATGTGCACTGTCATTGGGAGTGAACATTCAGAGATCATCCTCTGATCATGTAGTGTAATCACTGGCAGACCCGGGCAGCAGCTATTGACAAAGAGGAGATAATGTCCCTTTGAATGTCCCCAATTAGGATAATTCTGCTTTTTAGCTGTTCATTCATTAGCAGAGAAGTAAACAGTGCAGACAGAAGGTTGTGAAGCAGAGTGTTTATTCACTTGTTTTCTAGCTTTCCCTCTGGATTAATGAAATGATTCATAGACAGTAATAACATGCTTGGGGGGGGGGGGAATAACTGGAGGTGGGACATGGGAGGCCAAATCTTTCTGCCAGGACACCCACATCTCACCTTACCTACATATGTGATTTGATTCTCTTTGTTAAATGTAAAGAATGGATCAGTTTTAAGATACCCAAAACCCCTAGGGCAGAAGAATCAAATGGGCATCTAATAAGTGTAGGTTAGTTTAGGTACGTGTGAAAGAAAAGGATTGCTGGTGAGAATGTAAGACTATGCAGTTGCTTGTAAGTGTTTCTGTGCAAAATCACTTTTAAGTATTTTCCTATCTTCTCTGCCTCGTTGACAAGGAGGACGAATGGTGTGCCTCACATAGGTGTGTAATACCTCTTATATCTCTGCCTCTGTATGCTGCCAAACATACTCTGTGCTTTTTCTAAACTGCTTATCCCATAGTCATGCTCAAACCCTTACGGTCTTATGAAATGGCAAAAGTAGAATAGGGAGACTACTCTGATTGCAAAGATACTCAAGGACTTACTGGCCTTTGAGAATCTGGAACTGAAAGACTTGGAAAGGTTACATGAATTTTGGGCAGAGAAGGAAACTGAACACAAAACTAGATATCACAGATGCACTTTCAATACCAGACCATCTTGGTCCTCTGTACTATAACCTCTCAAGGAACACTCAGACCCATCTTTGTGAAGATTATATATCTGCTTTTGAATTCTTCACTAATAAAAATCTACAAAGTTTCCATATTAAAAGCTATGTGAGTGATGAAGCATGGGTATGTTTTAGCTTAACAGCAGGATTTTTCGGCAAGGTTCAACAAACTGAAAGCAGGACAAGAAAGGAATAATAATTGCAGAAATCCTGAGAAGAATTAATTATAGCATATACTACCAGGCAACACTGATGTTGAAAAAAATAAACTGAGATGCACCTATGTGATGCTTTCATGTACAGAAAATACTGCTCAGCATTTGTATTAGATTCTGAATTGATAATTTCTGTGTTATCTAAGGGAAATAATATGTATAATGCTGTCATAAAGACCTCTTTGAATATGGCTTTTTTCCATGGGAGTATGTATCACAGGGAAACCTAACCCCCTCAGCCAGCTCATACTCTGAAAACTGCTTAATTCATAAATTCTCAAAAAATTGCTGTATACCAAGATGTTCTGCTGTTTATTGTTCCTTTACTTAAAACTGTTTATTGGTAGTTTCTGTGTTGTTTCATTTTGAGAGGAGCCAGCATATCTAGGGTAGAGATTTAAGCCACACAAGGCAAAAAATGAGGATGAAGTTGGAGAAGGAAGAACTTGTCAAAGCCTGTAGAGAAGAAGTGAGTATAATTAATCAGACAAATGGAGATAGAGAGCAGGTGTGCAGAGGGAATAGTCTGGTGGAACAAAAGGCAGTCAAATGAAAACGAATGTCAGAAGAGGTGAGGTTTTTTATACTTTATAAATTATAAACTGTAGCAACAAAAGTTTTCCTTGTCAGCCTGAATTTTTATTTTTTAAGAAATAGCCTTACAAACATTAATCAAAGCAGTAGCATTTTAAATGCTTTTTTTTTAATTGCAAATTGTTTATTTAATATAAATCAAATTATTCAATGCTGACCATTTAAACAGTGGGATATGAAGCCCACTCACAAGCCTATGAATTCCAGCAAATGAATAAAATATTTTATGTGAAAATGTAGTTTCTATAATTTGGGTAAAGGAAATATATCAGAGATGCTAAACTGGGAAGAGAAAGGGGAATGTAGGGCAAGGGCAAAACCAGTTTTCCCTTGACATGTTTGTAAACCAAACATTGCAGTATTTAGGTCAGTACAGGACGCAAAAAATACAGTTTATAAACTGAAGTCAAACTGAGCAGTTAAGGTTCATATGCAGGCAGACAGCCTAAGGTCAATCCTCCCATTTCTCTGTGCAACAAAGTAGTGTCACCTACTTCTCCAGGGAGCAAAAGTGTGGCTGACAACCCCAAAGACCATCAGAAATGGAAATTCATTCACTGCTTTTGCAACAAGAAGCAGCTGGTATAGCTTACTGTTTTGAGATAGAAGGGAAATGCTATTTGATTCTATGTTTACTTTGCAGTTCCTACACATTGCTGCCAAAGAGCCTGTTGCTGCATTAAGGCTTTTCAGGTCCTATCTGCACTTTTTCTCTCCTCGGGGCAGTACTGAAGTGATTTCCTCACTGTGCCGTTTTGTTGTTCCCTGGAAGCTGGAAGACTGGGAAGGGATGAGCACGCACAGGTTTGCAGAGCAGATCAAAAGGGTTGGCTTTCTTAGGTGATCAAAAGGAAAAATTTGGAGGAGTAATTTGGAGTGAATGAAAAGAAACAGGAAGGAAGGAAACTTGAGGGATCCAAAGACCCTAGTCCTACAGATTTGCAAACGGGATCGTCTTGGAGGATAACACACCTGAGCTGATTATCTGTGGTTAGACTGCCATGGCTAATGTGAATGCCCACTTGTTCTCTTGCAGCTGGTCCTTCTTCTGACCAAATTGTCTAGGAAATGCTAACTGTAATGATGTACAACAGCACAGCTGAAGAAATAAGTTGTTGACAAAGGAATAAGGTTCTTTAGTAATAACTGTCTGAAATATCATCTGAGTCTACCCAGAGCATTAGAGTAAGTAGGAACAGAGACGGATGGATTGGGCCCTCTTGGGATGGTGGGGTAAAGGTAAGTGACTTCAGAGTACTGACTCAGATCATCTCTCCCTTTCATTTGAGTGAAGTTATGCCTTCACTATAAAGTTTAAGCTGACACTAAATTACAAAAAAAAATATTTTGAGCCAAGTGAATGTCAGTGTCAAGTAATTGCAATCAAATAGTGTGATTTACTGTTGCCACAAAGATGATGGCAGGGGTCTAAGGTGGTCCTCTAGGTGTCCCCCTTCTTGCATAGAATTTTTATTTGTAAAAGTATTGGACTTATTAGTTCATCAGTGTTTTCCAATAATCATAAGCTATCTTTTTGCATGAGAAACCAAAGACTGTGTTCTAGGTATGTAGGAAAGAAAGTTAACAGAACTTTTCTGTTTTAGCTGCAGAGGAAGCAAATTACCAGAGCTGTTGCAGCAATTCTCAGCCTTTTTTTTTTTCTTTCTTTTTTTTAAGGAGTATTTTTTTAACATTTTGGGTTTGTTTTGGTTTGCATGTTGGTTTTTTGGTTTGGTTTTTGGGGGCTTGAGGGTTTTTTTTAGAAGAAATATTAGCAGAGACTGGTCTGGACTGCAAGCTGAAGAAATTATTCTGTATGCAAGCTTGGCAAGGCAGACTGTCTTCAATCTTTCCTCTGTCCCTGTGGATTTAACCAAGATGCATGTTTACGTCCAGGTTCAAAAAAAAAAAAAAAAAGCAAAGAGGTGCAGTGGGATCACAACTGTGATATTTGCAGCAGTTTGCCTTCCTCGGAAGTTCAGTGAGAGTTCTGCATGGAGATAGCAAAAGGTAAAATCATCATTTCTTAGCATTAAAATAGACTGTCCAACTCAATTTTTCCAAGGTCATCGCTGTTCTTGAACTCTTTGAAGATTCTCTGCAAATAGTTGAATTTTTTACTCTTCATTAGCTAGTAACCATGCACAATACATTAAAAACAAACAAAAAAACCTTCTTCCAGGCTTTGCATTCCTTTCATGGTAGATGCTTACTTAACCTCTGCCATATCTAACCATGAACTTAAAACTATGCTGATGAACTTTGAGATTAGGGAACTTTTAAATGGTGTTTATTCTTGGAGTTTTTTAAATAATTGGCCTGTGCATGCTGTGCTAACAGATACACATCCCTCTGAAGGGTTTAATCAGTGAAAGTCCAGGAACATTTCTCCTGCATTAAAAATAAATAAATTAATTAAATTCATATGAATTTAATATTTGTGAAAGAAGCAGACTTGACAGCTTTGGTGGGAAGTCCTTTGCTTAGCTATAAAACAGAGCTGTTGTAAACAGCTTCCTTCTGTCTGCATCAGCCCTGCATGAGATTTTCATAATACCCTTAAAAAACTCAGTCCTGGTGTAAAATGTGTCTGAACTCCACATACAACCTTGGCATCTGTAGTCATGGCATCAGTGATAGAGAACCTGTATCATCAGCTCTCTACAATGGCATTTAAAACTACCTTGTAGTGGGGTGACAGCTGTAGGAGTATTAGGTTTGTGTCACTTTCATTTTGCACCACAGGGAATGTGCTTATATTCTAAATAACTTTCTCCCTTATTCATAGGCAAATCTATATATGGAGTTTGTAGTCCAGTTCCATTTAAAAAGTGGTATTAATGGCTTTTAGATTAGCACTTTTATGTTCACTTTATTAGTAGTACCTGGGTATTTGGTATGTTGTTTAAAAATTTGTCTGGATAATTATTTATGCTTTACCCATAGGACATGCCAAAACCCCCAAAACAAAATATAAAACCCATAAAGTCTCCATATAGATGCTGGTGGGTGATCTTGTTTTCTACTTTCCCAAAAGGAAGTTATAAATTCCTTGTTACTGATCCGGTAAGTTAATAGTGCAAATGTTTAAAGCAGTCATGAATCATTAATTTGAGTTAACAGGAACACACAGAAAAATCAGAATAAGTTCATGAGAAAAATTACTCCCATAGAGAAATCTGTTGTCTGTCTCTTTTCATACATGGTATTTACCCTAATCCAAGGTGAATTTCTTTTAATCCTTTAGAGATTTCAAAACTAAGAGTCATCTTTTATCTGCTTGCTAAGGATATAAATGTGCCTAGAATGCTTTAGGGCTGCTGTGTTCCGTAGGGTCCCTATTGTGCTTTGTGTGATGTACTCATAGCTCACCATGGGTGTTCTTACATGGCTTCATTTTTTTGTGAAGCCTTCTTATTTTTAGAATAAGCTTATGCTCTGCTGCAGGGTCCCAAAGTTTCATGGATATGCAGATGGAGGAAAATTGCTACCATAAATCAATCCTAAAAGAAAGAGATTGCAAAAGTAGGACAAGGTACCATGTTCAGATGTTAAAAGGAGGGGAAAAAAAAAAGGGGGGGGAGGTTGAATTAATCCTAAACTGACTGGCTAGCTTGGTGTTTGAACAAAGTACCACAATGATTTTTATTCAGGGAATAATATTTATATGTAATGCATTTCCATGGTGTGCATCAGGAAAAAAAAAAGTCAGCATTCCCTTACGAACATTGACCTTGGGAGCATGACAATACAGCAAACATTTCGGGGATCATCTGTGGAAAGTTGTGGAGAACAATTTCTGGCAGGGAGGCGTGCACCATTTCTAACACAGCAAATCCTGTCGTGTGTGGCATGTGTAGCAGCAGACTGTCATTACCAGGAAGAGGGTGTGTATGTATATATATATATATATATGTATGTATTCCTCAGCTAATGGATTAGAACCATGCTTGTAAGAGGTGGGGGGAGATGACACTGACAGTAAGCATTGAGGGGAAGCACCAGGCACGTTGTCAGTGGTGGTGATTGTGATAGCAATTCATTTTTATTTACAAAGACAAACTCCTATGTCAGTCAATTCCTTTTGATTCATACATAATACATTGATATTTTTCGAGCAGGTGTTGTATTCAAGCTCAAACTTACTTTTTTGTGAATTTATTTATTGTGTTTTTCATTTTATTTTGGTTTTAGGTTTCATTTGATTTGGGGGTAAAATTACTGATGGAAGTAATATTTTAAAGTTAGTTCTTATGCCTCACTTGAAAATATATGAGTCTGTCTTGCCTCCATCCCTTTATCTGATTAGAATGGCTTTTCTTCCTTGGTCTGCTAATAGACTGGAGTTCTGTGTTACAGGCAATGCAGTGATGACCAGCTGAGTATAAAACATCATAGGACAGGCACTAGTAGCACACAAATCTTGTAAATAATATCTAATAAATCTGAGGGAGCAAACAAGATTTGCTGAGTTTTGTAGACGTGTGAAGTTGGAAGGCTCCTCACTGCTTGGTTCACTCTTTTCCATCTGTGTCAGAGAGAGAAGATTTATCTGCGTACTTACAAACACCGAGCCGTGATCTTACAGCATCACCTAGAAACGGAAGATATTGCCAGTTCCTCTTTCTCAAGCTTGTTTCACCAGTGAATCAACTGGAGAGTCGCATTACCGTCTGGTAGATTGTGTTCCTGCTCGCAGGAAAGAAAACTTGCACTGATGAATGAGAATTATGTTGTGAGTAATAGAAGGATGACATCCCAAGTCCTCTAAATTCTCTAGAACTAGCACTATTCCTTTTAAAAAAAAAAAAAAAAATTAAAAAATGCCAGGCAGTCATGAGGGGTAGCTAATGAGATTTGTGCAAACATGATGCAGGAGATCTTGATGGTGGACTGAGATACACAACGTCTGTTGCCAACAGGTGCATAGATTCGGATAATGGCCAGTATATTTTTGTGTTGTTTTTCACAGATTTCAGGTGTTTCTTTGTGTAACATGGGCAGTACTGTTCCTCTTACTTTTTAACTTCCTCTGATGTTGTAAGGTAAAATATTTGCTAAGTTTTCCTTTTAGTTTTATGGTTTAAATTTTAATTCTCTAAGAATTTAGGAGTGTGGATTTTAGATTGTGTTGTATTTTTCTCAGTAAAATACAGGAAACTGTGTGTTTGTATGTATGTATACATACATATATACACATACTTAAATTTGGAGGTTTGAATACTTGCTGTATCTATATGGGAGTTGGCAGGAACTGAGTTAACAGCCGTGTAAGCAGCCACAGCAGGTGAGCACTGTGTGTTCAATGTTCAGCAAAAGAAGGTGACTTCTAGGGCCTAAGCAAATTTGAAAAGTAGTCATAAAACACAGCATAGCTTATTCAGGGACCCCATTACTGAGAGTTCAGTAAGCCTTGTTCTTTTAGCTTAATTCTCTCTAAGTGAATTAAATTCCCCTGAAATACGTGTGTGTAGGAACAGTTCTGCTTAAAATTCATACAGTATTTTAATCTGATTTAACTTGCTAGATAGACAACCAATAATTTCCCCTTATCTTGAATAATTCTATATGTGGATAACACTGTAGGATGAAATAAATAAGATTACTTTTTTTTTTTTGACTGTTTTATTTTAGGATAAAACAACCAATTATTATGAAAATACAGCATTCTAGCACCTTTCTGTGTTAGCTTTCTGCATATTCCCTGTCAACAGCATTAAAAGGGAATTATTATGGTTCTTCTACTCCTCTTTCAGTGATTATTTAGAGCTAGGAGATTATTATCTGGAAGATTCAGCTTGATAGTGATCCCTTCTTGTTAATCTGCTGTTCTTGAAAATGATTAGGATTAGGAAAGTAGCCTCTTATCATGAATAATAAAGACCAAAAGCTCACAAGTAGGTCACCTGCAAACTTCTTTGTGGTCATTTCTTGTAGTCAGTTTTGGCTGGAAGGATTTTGCTGTTATGTTTTTCTCAATCTGTTTTATATGGCTTTTCTCTTATTGCTGCACCATAGCTGCAAACATCTGAAAATCTCTTCCACATTATTCTAATTAATCTTCTAAGTTTCTCTTCTCTTGCTCTTTTCTGTCCTCCTTCAGTATATCTCAGTCTCATCTTTATTAATAAGCATTTTGTAGCTTCAGAGTACTTGGAGGAACATGAAGTTGTTTATAGAGTTTCTATTAGGCAAGTTGTACACCAATGAGGAAATGAAATTAGAAGAATTAAGTGATTTGCCTTGGGGAAGGTTTGGTGTGCAGACCAGGATTAGAAATCTGTTCCTGACATTCCATTTTGTAATTCAGGTGGCACTTTCATCTTTCTTTCCTGCCCCTTCATCTTTATTTTTCTGACCTGTATTCTTTTTTCTTTCCTCCCTGCATAAATTCCTTTTGCCTTCATTCAAAAAGCAGCACCTCTGACGAGGACCTTTGCCAGATGGCTTTATATACGAAACACAAGTCTGTTCTGGAAGTGCTGATTCAGCACAGAAAGAGATAGCTTTGTGGCAGTGACAATATTCAGTGAAAACTGTTGGAAAATATGCTAGAGCTGGACATAGCTGCAATTCTTAACTAGCTGATGAGCCTACCCAGAAGCTTTGCTTAATGAGGACATTACCCTTAGACGGGGACGTTTCCTGCAGCTGCTGTTGCGTGGTTATGATGAACTCGGATCCTGCAGAACTGCTAGTTCTCCTGTCCCTGCTGAGAAGGGCTCTCAAAAACAGGATCCTAAGGACTAAAAGCCCAGTTAGACTGCACTTTATAACTTAGAGTTCAGTCATGTGTCCAGTGACAAATCTTCAGCCCTTATTCTGCCCACTGTGCACTACATGGAGTTTTTACAGTCAGGTTTTGGATTTTTTTTTTAAACTTCAGCAGGTAACATTTTTACTTGGAAGTTAATGATTCTACTACCTATTGAAATCAGCTTGTGATGTTAGTATCTGCTCATCCTTTCTTCCCCATAAGAAATTAAGATTATGGCTAAAGAGGTCCCCTCTGGTGTAATTTTTCTCTTGAAACCTTAAGAGGTTTTTTGACTTATGCCAGGGAAAGTAAGGGCTTGGGGTATTCCAAATTCCTTTATTCATGTTGGTTTCATTGCACTTTCACAAATCTAAAATAGAGGTTTCTGATTCTGACTTCTGCCAAGTAGTTCCTGGAAAATAGTATAAGCTGTCTTCCAGTTAAGTAGCATAAGAAGAGAAAAAAATTTCAAGTATGGTTGAACTTTGTTTATCTATGTTTCTTCCAAATATAGGCAGACAGTTTTATTCCTGTAAATCAGAGATGTGATGGAAAACTTTTAATTACATTTTATGGTCCAAATTCTGTGTTATTAGCTAAAGTCCATATGGCAAGAAAAAAAACTATTAAGTACCACATATCCTGTCTCTCCTACTGTAAGGCAAAAAACATGAAAAATGGTGTATGAATGTAGAGCTAAGTCTACAGCTAGAACTGGTAGGTCTCAACTCTTAGTCAACCGAGAGAGGACAGTGGAATGAATGATTTAAAAAAGGAAATGCAATTGAGACAAGAAGTGTGGGAACTGGAAGTCTGGGGTCCCCTAACTTGAAAGAGTGCTAGAACTAAATCCAGTTCTTTTGAAGTGCAGCCTGACATAGGGCATCCTCCAGTGAAAACCACTGGAAGAGCTGCATAAGAACAGACATCAGAAAAATGGCTGAGTGGAACAAGAACCCATCTTGTTTGTGTTTATTCTGTTTTTTACAGAACATTTTAAGTAAGAAAATCCTTTATTTGATAGTAAATTTTTAGATATTATTTGCACTCAACGTTCTGTTCAGAGCACACTGTGAAGGATTAATATAGTGGCCAGTTTAAGTGTTCTGTGGAATTTAGTCCAGCAACAAAGCAAGTATTTGCAGGTAAAATTAATGGGTAAATGGAAGGGCTCTATGAGGAGGAAGGAAATAATTTGGCGTTACTTTCAATCCCCAGGTCTCTAGCCTGCGGGTTCTAGAGATAGAGACCACATTTTCAGATAGAGACTCAGAGTGGTTATCAGTTTGTGATCTGGAGATTTCCAGAGAGTCTAAAGACTGCTTTTAAGGACCCTACCAAAAGAAAAGTTACTTTGCTATTGTAGGCCTAAATTCAAGTAAGAGTTGTATTTCCATTGTAAAATATCTTAGTGGGAAAGTGTGTTGAAAGTATGTGCATGCTCAGGGAGAAATGGGAGCTCTATCAGTTAAATAGCTAAGATGTGCTTAAAGGGCACTAGATTTCTGATCACTAGAAAGAACAGCTTTTCCCTTTCCTCTCTCTGAGCTGATTTAACTTGAACCTGGGACTCTATTTTGCTGCACTGAGGAATGTGAGGTTGCACATGCATGAGGGCAGAATTGGCTTCAGGGGCTTCTTGGGGGCAGGTAGAAGGAAAGAACCCTTTTGTTCCTTCCTCCAGAACTCCCATTTAATTGTTAAGTTGGATTCTTTGGACACTTCTTGTGGCATATGTTTATGTGTTTTTACACTTTGCATGTGTAAATTTGTACTTCTATTTCTTTTTTAAAGCAAACCTGAATCTCCCATACATTATCTGGAGAAAGAAATCTACCCAAATTCCATCATTGTTTAGAAGATTTCTTTAAGTATTCTTTGAGCTCTAATCCAAGAATATTATATAGTACAACTTCAGAAAGTTAATAGGAACACAAGAGAGTGCTTCCTTTATAAACTACTGCTTCCTTTTTGGAAGTTGGGAAAAGAAAGCTGTATAACTTCTTCTAGAATATAGTTTTTACTGATTCCCTGCATGGCATGTTCAGAATGTAAATGCATATAAAAACCAGTCACTTACAGTGTTCCTGAGAAACCACTGCTTAAAAAAGAAGAGTAGGAGTAGGGGAAGGGTATTGTAATTATATGTTGACCTCTCATTTCCTGCGAGAACTCCATGAAATCTGAAATAATTGCCTAGTGCCCTGGTACATATTCGTCTCCCTTTGGGATTAATAAACCCAGGTGTCTTTGTGGCCTCTGAGGTATTTGGCCTTAATGGGATGCACGCACAGACACCATTAAGATTAGCAGGAAGAAGTATCAAAGCAGAAAGAGAGAGCAATGGTGACGAGTGCCCCATATGGCAGTAGTAGATCTAGGTTCTTTGTCTCTTATGGGCTCCATGGACTTCAAAACTTCATCACTCATTTGCCAGGAAAGTACGCTTGCCATGAGATTAGAAATTTGCCAGTGGCTGGGGGGGGG
>NW_010972584.1:825143-853949 GCF_000737465.1 Haliaeetus leucocephalus | reverse complement strand
GGGGGGGGGGGAATCTAGGGGGCTGGAGAGAATTAATAAGAGGGAGAAAAAAGTTTTATGGAGTAATAGGGAGGTCATTCATGCAAGGTTTCAGTTCCCAGGGCTCTTGATACTTGGTGCCTTCTTTATTGGATGAAATACATAACCACTTTTCTACCATTAAAGCTAATTAGTGTTTGTGCAACCCTTGACTTACATAACTAACTGTTCCCAGTTCCAGCACTAGCTCAGTTGTTAATACTGTGGGCCGCTGTGCAGTGCAGATATGTCCCTAATCCAGATGTCTCAGGTTTGAAATGCATGTTTGTAAGTGGGTGTGTTAAACCACGGATGGATTTGATTTAAGAAAAACTCTTCAGTTTTTACTTTTACTATTGGTTGGCTTAAGTATTGCATCACTCCACATATTATCTGTTGTCCCTGAAACTCCTCTTGGAAGACTGTAACAGAATCTTATTCCAGCTTTCATTTTACTACAACCAGTTTCTGTGCATTGATTTGTGATGCGGATGTTATTTAGCCTGGATCATTGCTTTCTCCTTTCCTCCTCACTTGTCTGAGTACTTGTTCTCCTAAAGTACTTAGACCAAATAATAATTCTCTTCTTAGCCTTTGTTTAGACAAGCCAACCTTTCTACTCTCCTTACAAAAGACAGGATTTCAGTTCCTCTCATTTTTACAGTAGTCCCTCAAACCAGTATTGGTGCAGGAAATTATTACTTACAAAAACTCATTCCCAGAGTTCTAAAGGAGCTAACTTACCCAATGGTATTGATACTTCTCTACCTCCTCTTGACCTTTCTAAGTTCTAGCATTGCACCGCCATGTTCGTGACCATGTTACACAGGTGACTTGGGATCAGCTTTAGATTTATTAATAAAGGGAAGGTTTTTTTCCCCTGTCACTGGCCATAGGTAAGGCTAAGGCTTATAGTAATCTTTTTATTTTATTACTAGTAGCTGCATATTATTAAATTTTTATCCACTCTGATTATTCTCTTAAACAAGATCATCCATGAATAAAATTCCTGTGTAAAACCTAGCCTCTGCATATGCTGACTATGCCTCCCTTATATCTTCAGGAACTCCCGCAAGTGCTCTCCTACTTTTTGTACCAACACTATTAATTAAAATACTGAATAAAAATGGTCCCAAATGCAAAGCTGAGGAACACCAGTAGTGATCATCTTCATGCACAGCATTTTCCCATTCAGAACAGCCTACTGTCAGGTTTTTAGCTTTTTTTTTTTTTTTTTTAAACCAGCTTACAGTTTTAATTGCAAGCAAAGCCAAGTGCCTTAGAGATTTCTTATCTGAGGTTGCCTCTGCCAATGTGTTCATAGCCCATCATAAAATCTAGGAAATGTAATGTTTTCCATGCTTTTAATAGTTTTTATTGAAAACAAAATAAGAATAAATTAAGTTACTCAAAGATTAAAAATGCAGTAACTAAGCTGATTCAGCTGACTGAAACAATGAAATAATTGGAGTGAGTGTATCTACAAATTAATACACCAGTAATGAAGGCAAAATGTAAAGCTGATATTAGAATTTTCTAGTCTCATTTAATAAGACATTGCCTAATCTGGAGGGAACGTAAGAACCTAGATTCTTTTCAGTCAGGTACCCCATCGGCTGCTCTAGTCAATGAAGTCTAATGATTTAGCTATTGATAGGCATAAAGTATAAGTCCCTCAACATATGTATTTGTTCTGGTATTAAACCCTCTCAAAGAGAAACTGTTAACCCCAGTGGTAAAGGCTGATTTGGATTGCCTTATGGCAACATGGGATTTTAATTTTTGTAGCATTGCTTTTGGTATTTGGACTCAGGCAGTGGAGGCTTAGTTAGGTGTGGTAAAGCAGGTGTGATCTCATGTCCAATTAGACTAGTCAGCCTGGCCATAGTAGTAACTCAGGTATTTCACCTTTTTCTTCTGGATGGCCTATGAAGAGAAGAAAGGAATATATGTAGCCTCCAAAGTCGTTGGGTCATTCTAGATGCATTTTGCCTTCATACACCTTTGCATTTTATAAGTGTAATTGACTTCAGGAGCTATGATCATGACTTCAAGATCTACTAGAGCCCATCTGGTCTACTTCTCAGAGAGCAAAATCCTAAGGGTGAATCAGAAAAGATTTAATTCCAGAACAGTGAAGAACAGGATACGTGAGTGGTTTCTGCTGGTAGTGTTACAATACCAGACTTTTGACAGAGGTAGTGAGAAGAATACCCATGATCAGTAATCATAATTTCTTAGAATTGTCCAATAATCTAATCAGCATATTCTTTCCATGTGCATGTTCTTATCATTGCAGTTATTTCTGTGTGCTCTCCCTTTCTCTTTTTTAAGTGGTTGCCCAAGACCCCTTGCTAAATAAAAATCTGGGAGCTACCATATCTTAATGTACAAACTCTTTTTACATTTTATGCAAAAATTACGTAGAGTATGGAAAATAATTTATGTAAAAAGATATTATGCATATGTGACTAATGGTTTCAGAGGACCAGCTTATATCAGAACTTGTGGCTCTCATCTGCTAAATCCTTTTTTCCATTGCTTGATTCCTGATCTTTGAATTTCTTGCTATGAATTAGTGATTGGCCTGACGTTTCCACCTTTGTGAGAACTTACAGGACTGCAGGCAAGATAATAGACTTCTCGGCTATAATTACCCATCCTTTCTGTGAATATTCTGATAGATTTACATTTTGTCTATCTATTAATCTATAGATTAATTATCTATAATGCAATAATAAACTGATTACTATCACTAAATAGTGAAGAACAGTGACTTCAAAGAACCAGGCAGCTGTAGTAAGTCTGAAACTTGTGTGCTTGAAGAGCTTAGTCTATCTTTAAGCATGGGCCATCTGAATGAAATTTCCTTTACCTGGGAGAAAAACGAGTCTGTGCTTCTCTCAGTATGCGTATGGTTCCTGTCAGCATTAATTGGAGCACCGAGTGAAATTCATAAAGAAAATAGACCCTGAACTATTGTTTTCAGAACCAGCAGCACGGCAGATTCTACAGTTGTTTATTTGTAATTGTGCCACAGAGGAACAAGCCCTGGAGCAAGCAAAGAGACTTGGAGATTTCCCACCTCTCTAGCAGCTTTTCTGACTAATTCAGCTGTGCTGGCAAGTACTGCCAGTTAGCTGCATGCTATTTTCAGAATAAAGTGTATCCAGCACCAGGGAAGAGGTGACAATAGTGACATTTCCCCCTTTGTTTCACAGAGGTATATTTAACCCTTCTGCCATATGCAAAAGCATTATGTGTGTGTCTTATGACATCAAAGGTCCTTTTGCGTATTAACGAAACCTTGGCTTCTAGCTGCACAATTGATCTCTCCTTAGTCTGACTCTAGGAGTTTAAAATACAGATACCTAAAGGCCTTTTTAGTAGTAGTCCTTCCCTTTTTGTAAGCACGTCTGAGAATCTTCCTAGCCTGGGAAAACAGCCTGTGTCAATGTATTAGGAAACAGACTGCTTTACCTGAAAGTTCCGTCTTCCTACAGAGATTTCACTTCAGCTCCCCCCCATTCACCCCAGTTTACCCTAGCTCTGCCTCGGTGTGGTGGTTGTTCTCGACTGGGGCTTTCTCCAGCCCACTGGCACTGTCTCTGCGCAGTCAGTAACTGGGCAGGTCAAACTTTCTTGTCCATCTTGTGATGTCCCAGTGAAGTACCACCTTCCACCTGGCTCAAACTGGCACCTTCCAGCCCTCTCTCACAACAGGTGGCTGGGACTTCCCTTCCTTTGACAAAACTCCAGAGGAACTCTTGCTTTCTGCTCTCTTTCCTGGCTTGAACTTGATTAGACTTGAAATATAGTGTGAAGGAAGTTCAATAATAATATAAAGAAAGACTAAAAAATACCTGCAGGATTATTTTGGTTTATTTTGCTTAAGATATGGAGAAAACAGAGAAGGCTTCTTTTAATGAGAAATCCATTTATTCTATCAAAAAATAAATGAAAATATTCCTGCATAAAAGTGCAATAAAGAGGTAATTTTTTATGTATAAAGATCACTGGAATAACTTGAGTGACCAGTCTGTTGACTTCTGTTTTATGTGAAGCTTTTTATGCATCAAAAAATATTGCAAATCCAGTTTAGCCCATTTTGACTATGAGACAATTCCTTTACATTCTCTCTGGAGCCTCTACACTCTTCTAAAACTAGGAAGGGATTTTAGCTTTTTCCTTTGGAGCCCAGTGAAGGCCAGTTTTCTTGGTCTTTTTTTTCACCATTTCTCCTGAGACTGCTCTCTAAATATATGCCAAGGCAGTCATTGTTTTCTTTTAAGCAGAGAGAAGCCTGTGGGGACTGTCTTCTGAAAGCTTCCCAGATAAGATTAAGTTAGAAAGTAGATGAACTTAGAATGTGAATTTCAGTAGCAGCGTGATCATTGCCTAGCACTGAAAGTTTGATGACAATTGTGTCGGTTGTTTTTCAGAAGTTGCCAGAACTTATTTTTTATGTTAGCAAAATAATGTGTTTTCCCTACTCTAGCTTTGTTGTTACAACCAGCTAAACTGTCTGTCTGTAAGGGAAGAAAACAAATTACCCTGCAGGTGACGTTCAGCATCAAAATGTTTGGGCTAAATGGATAGTTTGGCAAAATTATAACTAACTGAAAACTGTGTCTCCTGATGTCAAGTGTCGGGACAGCTTTAGTGAATAGTATTAGTTCTGCTTTTGCACATTTATAGCATAATCCTCAGTGAGTCCTAGAAGGAAATAGAGTCTGTTTAATGTCTGTGAAAGTGGAAACTGAAGGTTTTTTTCTTGTACTGTTTAAATGTCTCCTTGTCTTAGTATTGCACTACTCAGCATAAAAGTCTAAATGGATTTCCTCAGCTAACAGAGTAAAATAGTATATAATATCCCACAGCTCCTGCAGCACTGTTGCCAGGTCTGCTGCTATTAGAAAGATGATAACTTAGAGGAATAACTATAATTCAGTCAAATTTGAAATAAAAACTGTGGAAAATATGTTGCTTTTGGGGAGATGAAAATATACCAGCCATATTGATCTTAATACCATATGATGTTCTTACTGAATTCAAATGTGACAGGACAAAACAGATAAAAATTAGGACCTGGCTGCCTATCACATGATTCAGCAGCCTTTTAGAGGCAGGGATATTGCTTTGTGTTTCCCCTACCAGTTCCTCTCCCTTTTTCTGGTTAGAAGGAGGTGCAAAAGGAGACCTTCCTGGGTTTCTAGCTGTTTTATTTACTAAGAGAAGTTTGGGATTTGTTTGCTTTGAGTAAGAAGTTATTCCTGGAGGCTAGGAGATAGAAGAGGTTTTTGCTACTTAGAGTGCGCGATTCTTCTCTAAAACGTAATTCTTCTGAAAGATATGTAGGACCCTGTCCCTCCCTCTCCCTGAAATTTTTGCTTTCCCTTTTTTTCTTTAGTAACAAGAGCATTTTCACTCTCATACACCAAGAACGAAGCTTAGACTCAGTGTAACCATATTGACTGTATCAGAAAGTGATGAAACCTTAAGGGTAGCTATATATGAAGATTCTTGTCTACTAGGGGAAAATATATAATCTATGAACAATTAATTACTGAGTATTGAATTCATCTAAACCAAACAAACACATCCCTAAATTTTATTCTCAGATTTCATTTACAAGCTTTGGGCAGAAGTTTACAAGCAAAATTAATCCCTCTCTTCAGCTAAAGACAAACATAAAGCTTCCAATACAGAAGCTGTAGCTGAAGGTGATTAAGCATGGTCTAATTTATTGTAGTTTACAAGCCAACAGCAAAATATATATATATCCTACAAATCCATATGGTGATATGCAAGCATTTCTCTCCAGTAGTGTATGTTTAGAAAATGTCTATCTGTGCCAGTGCTTTAAGCAGTTTCAGAGTAAGCCTTTGACTGGTGTCATAAAGATCTTATGTTCTTCTGTGTTGAAAAATTCTGAAAACAGCTGCGGAACTGGAGCTCTGTCTGTGCACCATACTCTTTAAGACCTTTTCTAGGGCAGAGGCCCAAGTGTCTTGGTTTTGTTACGCAGAAGTATCAGCGTTTCTTGCAATTGTTTGCAGTGGAGTCTCATTTATTTCCGCAGCCAGAATAGCTTTGTCTGCCTCTCTGATTATGAATCCAGATCATGATAGCTTTATGGCTGATTGGATATGTGTCTTTGCAGTTTTGAACCCGCTTGTTCTACCATTTACTATGAAGTTGGAAGCTGAGACAACATAGAATCTGGAAAGGCAGTTCAATGCTGAAAGGAATGCACAAATGCAAGTATTTTCTCTGTAGCCCTTTTGCCATGTTCTGGTGAATCTTCAAGCTCTTGTAGCTCTTTTAGCAGTGGCAGAAATTTATCTTCACATACCTGCTGTATTTGTGTGATACTCTCTAAACTGCATAGCGTTTCCTTAATTATCATTTTCATGTTTCTTCTTGAATTTTGCATGTAAGAGTTTTCTGTTAGAGAGGATTAGAAACCCTGAAACTTTTTTTTCCCCTCTATTACTAGGGTAAGATTGTATGTAATATCTTTCACAGTTCTGGCTACCAAGCTGTCGTCATCTACTTCAGTCGTGTTTGTGTCTGAGGACATGCTGCTGGCACCATTTTGTTTTATCTGTGCTAGAAGACTGCCTCTTCTCCTTCTGTTCTTGTGCTGATCTAAGTCCCAGATTTTTCCTTAACAGGAAAGCTCATGTTATGTTTCTGTCATCGCAAATTCTCCTTTTAGTTGAATAATCCTGTTTTTAACTTTTCAATCCATCATTATAAGGTAACATGACAAGACTTTGGTGTGAATACTGTTGCAGCATGATCTGTGTTTCATCATGTATCTTGAGAACATGTGCAGCCACATAAACCCACTGGCTGCTTGACTCAAAGTGGGCTACTTCTAAGAATATGAGAAAGCATCACACTTGGATTTGAGGCCAGGAGTGCTAGGGGCTGATGCTGGTTGTATTTTTGTTTTATTTTTGTATAAGAAACAGAAGCTGGACAAATTGTTGGGCATGATGGTAGATATGGCATATAGGAAAATTTTAGTACAGGCAGGTGGCTGTACTTGACAGATGATAGTGCCAGCTATAAGATTTTTATCTATATTTAAATTGCCTTAATGAACAGACTGGTTTGTATTCAAAACTGTTTTCACATTACACAAAAATGGCAGGAGAAGAAATATTACTCTGAGAAAAAAATCAGTAATATCTGGTGAGAGACATAAGTTTCATCTGTTGGTTCAATATGGATTAATTATTTTCCATGTGTGATTTCCAGAAGTTTTGTCCAATAGATAGGCTCTTGAGTAAATAAATAATGTACTTTTCTAACAGTTCTAAAATTCTGATCTTCCATTTTTGTTCTCTCTTTCAATCACTTCAGTTCTGCAATGAAACAGAACATTATCCCACATATGCCACATTAAGTCTTCAGTAAGTCTTTAATATTCTGTACAGCAAGGGAAATTTGGATGTTTATATCTTTTTTCTTTTTTTTTTTCTTTTTTTTTGGTTGGAGATGGGATTCTTTGACAAAAAGTATCTTAGACATAAGTAAGCTTAATTTCATTTTGGACTCAATGTAACGAGACTTTTATCTTGTACTGTAGAATATGCTGATAAATTATAGCTTTGAAGATACTGTAGTCCGATAGAAGGCAATTTATCTACTGAATGTATTAGGCCAGATCCTCTGGTGGTAATTATTTGGGTGGAGCTAAACTAATTTACACCAAAAATGTATGTGTTGCTGCTGTCTGAAGGGAACTGATGAGCGGGAAATGTGGTGACCGAGACCTTGACAGAACCAGAATTGGATATGCTGGAGAAGTCTTGTTCAGAAATGCAATTATGTTGTTTTACATATTTCTATACGAGAAGGATCTCTCAGGACAGGAGAATAACAACTCCAGTGAGTAAAAGAAAGTGTCCCACAGAATGGACCTGTCATGCTGTATATGTAGTTAAAAAAACCCATTGGGAATAATTGCAATTAGTAGCAAAGTGGCCTTTTTTTTTTTTTTCCCCTAAAAAGAGGACAATCTATAGATTTTTTTTTTTCCACTTCCTATATGCCTCTTTGAATGTTTTTTTTGTTTCATTGCCAATGTGCATGGAGTGAAACTTTAAAAAAAATATTCATCAAAAAATGTGTACACCAGGCAAATGCATGCAAAAGGATGCTGATTGTGAAACTCTTCTGTTCTTTCTCAACAAAACAATGGGGTGAAGAAAGAACAGAAAGAACCAACATGCTTATACCTTTGAAATTTTCTAGGGCTGAAGACCTTGGGTCCTTGTTTATGTACTATGGCTCTTTTCAAACCTAGAATTTTGTGAAACTTCTTGGATCAAAACCCTTGTTGTATGCGCATCCAACTCAGTCCTGTGCTGCCTCTTGAAAATGGTGCTCTTTTGAAGTTTGTGTAGCCCCTGTTGTAAACTAGAGCATCTGACAGTTTGAGCCAGTCTTCAAAGACTGGCTTTGGGATCTCTAACTCTCTTAAATCTCTCTAACTTCATGCTCCAAGAGACATTGAACTCCTTTTTCTGGACCTTTTCACAGTACAGCTACCACTCAAGGGCCCTCAGATGAACCCTTTCAGAAACAGATCTGTGAGCCATGTTGCTGTTTCAGCACTGGAGTTCATCATATTTCCACATACACGGGAGCTCAGGCAAGTGAGAAGAACCCATCTCTTATGACTTCGATTCACTTAGGGAACAGTGCAATTCTAGCGCAAAGTGGCTGAAGTGATTCTAGTTTTAGGGGAGTTTCTAAATGTAGAGAAAAAGCTATCAGTAAATTTTACTAAGTGTTAACAAATAATCATGGTGCATGCAGAGTGTGGTTACCTGGCGAAATTCCTCAGCATGGAAATCAAAGCATTAGT
This sequence comes from Haliaeetus leucocephalus, assembly GCF_000737465.1. Taxonomy (NCBI): domain Eukaryota; kingdom Metazoa; phylum Chordata; class Aves; order Accipitriformes; family Accipitridae; genus Haliaeetus; species Haliaeetus leucocephalus. Next base: position 845,047 of record NW_010972584.1, on the reverse strand, counting down.
ACATCACTAGGGGAAGATGATGAACCTTTTGTTTCCAAATGCTGTACATAGCTCAGGCTTTCTGGCAATGTACTTAGGATTATATTAATTTCTTCTGAAGCTGCAAATTGATTAAATTAGATCAGTGAAAGGCCACTAATGACATGTTTTGGTTTTCTTTTTATTGCAGCAGCATGTTAATCTCACGTTTGGAATTTGAATCATGTGGTAGCTGGCTGTCCAAAAGAGCAATTGGTCAGGGTCTAGACATACACAATAAAGTGAAGCTTCTGACCACAGCTATTAAAAGAGAAAACAAAGGAGGGAAGTCCTGCAATCCTGCATTTATAGTGATGGAATAAGACTGCTTTTTTTCAGTCATTTTTCATAAATAGTTATGTGGAATTTTAATGATGTTCTCTAGGTGTAGCGCTGAAGCACCTTTTCCAAAAAAATTGCTCTATTTACTTTGAAAGTTTCAAACTCATTCTGTGTGTGTGTGTCACTGGGCTCTGCCCTTGTGCAAATTGAATTGTTAGTACCCATTGATGAAACCATAGATTACTTTTTTTATTCCCCCCATATACAAATACACATGCACACAGGAGATGGATTGCTCTGGCTCACTGGGACAGTATGGGGACTCCTGTCATGAGCTTTCAGTGGAATCTCATCTGTTTTTATCCCTTAAATTCTCTTCAGCTAAAGCTTATATCATAATAGCTCTTTTGGCTCCCTTCTCACCCTCTCTGTTTCCTGAGCTATAGTGAGGCTTTTTGGCGCCTCAGAGCAACTCTCCATATCTTGCATCCTGTCCTTTCCTGGTGTCCCTCTGTCATCACACTGCTTCTAGTTATAGCTCTGGACTGGTATTTTTTTCTCCTGGGTGGCAGTAGCAACTACTGTGGCTCAAATGTATTTATTCCTTATGGTACCCTTCATCCACTTCCATCAGTATCCCAAGTCCCTTTCATTTTTCTTTCTGTTCAGTCATTTCTTACTTAAATGAACCCTTAAATACAATGGAATTGATGTGATATTTTCCACCACCATATTTTGTTTACATATCACAGAACTATGTCTAGCTCATGTCTGAATATTTGTTTAGATTGTAATTGCCTTGGGGTAGCAACTGTTTCTGCGCATGTGCGTGTGCATGTATTGTGCCTATAACAACGCCAGCTCCTCTTTTGTCTGTTCAGAGCCAAAGGGAGCTGAAGTATATACCATATACTTAGTATATTTTTTAAATATTTCAGATAGCCTGATCTGAATTCATGACAAAATATTTAAACAGATACATGTTCATACAATTCCCTTGACTTTAAATGAGATTTAGGCATTACTTAAAGTTGTACCTTAAAAGTCTTTTTATCTCTAAAACTTTTTTAATCAGGCTGAACTCAGTATTGTATCTAAATTAGTATAATTTACATTTTCTTCTACCCATCTCCATATAAACCATCATTATTTAGGTTCCCATTTAGATACTCCCCCAAATGTGATTCACATCTCATTTATACACTACTATTGCCATTTAAGTAAATTAATTCTTACAACAGCCTCAGGTAACAGAACAGATATGCCTCTATTCTGAACAGTTTTCACTGATTCAGTCAGTTTTATGTAGTCACAAACCAGGTTTTCTGAAAAGCTTGTTTGCTGTGCAAGCACTATAAATGCTCATTTCTCTAAGCATTTAGTGTAGTGGATATTCAGCAGAGTAGCTAAGCATTTTGGAAAACTTGGCCGTAGTTGCTGGTGCCGAGCCATACAGTCTGTCTCGGAAGATTCTAAGGTTTTATTTTCCCAAGTCCTCTCAAAGTTGGGGGATGAGGAATCCCTTTGAAATATGCAACTAGGCTCTAGATAGCTCAGAATTGAAAGGAATATTTCTGAAAATCTCTGTTGGGGGGTGTCTTGCCAATGTGGATTGCAAGCAATGGCATTCTAGCTTGAATGGGAATAATGAGAAAAATAGAAATTGCTTTTGAAACAAATTTTTAGATTAAATTACAAAAATTAGGCTTTTTTTAAAGCTGTTGAGGTTAAATATCAGGTCATTTTGCTAGTCAGCTACATACTTGTGCATGTATTCTGAAAGGCAATTACACAAGTTCAGTATTTGAGATATATATATTTTTTTAACATTAGTTTTCACAGCAGGAGTAAAATTGAGAGAGCAGATCCACAACCTCTGAAAATTGCCTTTTCATAGGAACTTCATACTGAAATTTCTCCTGTTATTAGCTAGTCTGGAAACACAGTCATCCTTAAATAAACTGCACTTCTTTTTAGCCATGTGAATGATTGTCCCTGTACTAGTAAAGCTGCAGTTTTTTTCCTTGAGGAATCCCTTTGTATCTGTTCCTTCCTATGAGGTTCTTGAATGCCATTTTTCATATAAACCAGCTTTATTCTGTCAAGCAACAGAGCCACAGGAAACCAAGGCTCCAGAAATCCTGTAGGGTCCTCCCACTCAATATTGCCTGGCAAGCCAATTAGCTTGATATTTTTATCTCTAACCTGATTTGGAACTAATTGTAAATTACTATTTTACCATTCTGTTTTCTTTAATAAATGCCCTACTCAATTATTATTAGATCTGCTCCTAGGACAGCTAAATCTCTTTATATCTATGCCATATGTTTGTGGCTCTGCAATCTAAGGAGGGTACAGAAGCAACCCTCATCCTACTTCACTGATTCTTGATGTTGGCCCAGAGAACTAGGGAATGTGTTCACTCGTCGAGACAATGCAGGGTTTTCTAGCACACCCTTCACTCTGGTAAAAGTACCTTTCTGTATGAAGGTTCATGTCAGTTGTTTAGTGCCTGTCAAGTTGCCTTCAAAGCAAAGCCTAATACTCTACACTAAATTAAGAAAGTTGGAGCCAGTTCACATTTTACTCCAATTCAGTGTTCTCTGCTTTTTATTTGATTTTTTTTTTTTTTTTTAAATCTCAGGGTCCACCATGAGATAACATTTATTTTAAAGCTTGAGATGCAGTTTTTACCACAGAGTACATGTACCTCTGATGCAATTTTGAAGTAAATCTCTCAGTCATTCCCATGTACTGCACTTTGCCTCACATCACTGAGTGGTGACAGAGCACATGAATCAGTTAAAACTTCTGGTTAAAACTAAACTAGAATATGCACTCCGAGACCACCCTTGAATGTCCATTAAGCAGTTGGAGAACATTAGTTCCTGGCTCCACACCAGAGCTTATCCAAGCTGACAGATATTGTAGATGCTGGGTTCTCAGCACCAACTGTTTTGCTGTGCAGGTGTTCTCCTGTCTCACTTCACAGTGCAGGAACATTGAGGTGACAGTGTGCATGTGAATCTTGAACAGAAAGTAGTGCTGTGGTCTGAGAAGGCTCTTGCTTGCCCCAGTTTGGGAAGTTCACTGGAGACAGAGAAGTAGGATCAGAGGAGTAAATAGCTCTGCTCGTTACTGTCTTTCCTCTTCTCCATTTCTGTTCTTGCTCCGTACTTGGAGAACTGAAGATCTTGCCAACTGTTTCAGTTAAGGCTACTGAGCAGGCATGCTCCTCTTACTGTGTCTTAGATAAATTACCTGGATCCCAAGAATACAGTGTACAGGCCTCTGACAGAATAAGCAGAAGAGCAGTTTGCAGTATGACTTTTTAGTGTGTGCCTAAGTAACAGTATCTGTCTAGCTACAGCTAAAAGGAATCATTAGTCTCACGCTCAACTGGAAAGACCCCTGAGGAAGGATGGAGTACATTGGCAATCACAAATACTCCCAAGTCTGCTGCTCCCCTACAAATTTTAGCTACCTTGCTCCATATAACTACTGAAAGAAAATGCAAGATTCATCTATCCAGATGTAATCATCTGCATCTGAGCTTTTCATGTAACTCCGGTGCGGTCATTCAAGCAAGCAATTCTCTTCCACAGGCAGCTGAGTTCATGGAGTCATGTATTGGAAAGTCTCACAGAAAAGTGAACTTTGTGCTCCAAATCGCTGAGATGATGCCTTTTCCATTAGCACTTTAATCAAGGCCTTTGCTACAGCAAATGTTTAGCACTGTAAGTAATTGGTAAACACTGCTGACCTGATAATACTGTGGTAGGTTCATCCTAATCTGAAAAAAATCCCTTAAAACATTTACTGCATTAGCTGACCCAATGAATCATCAAAAAAGCAAAGCATAATCCGAGTGTTGCACACAGCAAGTAGAAATATGCCTGAAATACTTCAGAAGGGCAACACTGAGAAGAAACAAAAAAGGCTGCTCAAAGTGGAGCATTTTCCATGCTGTTCCGTGGGAGCTGTCACACAGAGACCCCCTCAGTCTGCTTGTGAAGATCCCTTTGGCAACAAGAACCACTGTGCAGGTGTGAAAATACTGTGACTGCTTTTAGCATCGCAGAGTAATTTTTTTATTGGAAAGTGTGCACAAAGTCATGATTTTTTTGGAAATTCATTGTCTACCTTCTGAACATCTGAGTCTTAGCCACTCAATAATTGATTCAAGGGTTGTACAATTCAAAAGCAGTACATGGTTAGGAAAGCTGTTAGAGATTATACAGTATTAAGAATTCCTTTTCCTTTTCTCCAAGCAAAGAGAAGCTTGAGGAGACTATGGAAGGCTGGTCGTCCTGGTAAAGAGCAGGTGAGTGTTAAGGCTGGAGCAGAAGCTAGTGGATTGTTTTGCAGTTTAATTCATTTGCTTGGGAGTGAGTCTTGGGCTGAGAGTCCTTGGGTGCTACCCCTGCCCAGCGCTCTGTTCTGCCAGGGAGACAGGAACGTGACTACAAACCATGTGCCAAGGGGTGTGAGGTCCTGTCAGCCTCACACGCCTTGGCACAGGAATCAAGACTGAGGACTGGTGATAGAGAGGAAAGAGCAAGTGTATGGACAGCCAGATAACAAAATAAACACACGTAATGGTTAAGTAGATATCATTAGAATTGCATATTTCAAAAACTGCTAATATCTGTGAATTTCACTAGTCAGTATTGACCATCTTACTGACGCCCTGCTTGCTAAGACATCATTTCCAGGATTTATTCAGCCATTCCAAATCTGAGCAGATTCAGCCTGCTGCATTTCTTAAATGAACAGATAAACCTGTAGTTCTCTCTTTAACACCAAATGTAGATGGTATTGCCCACTGAGACTAAGTATAGTCTGTCAATATACCAGCGAGCGTTGTCATGTCTGTAGCATCTTTTAGTTTATTAAGCCTGGAAGGAAGTTTTGAACTACAAAAATAAGAAAATTCACAGGATCCTACCAGCTAAAACACTTTTTTCCTGGCTGTGAAAATTCCAAAGAAGCCATGTTTTGTGATCTTTTTTGTGTTTAGACTGTTTCAGGTGCTATATAACGAGGCTTCTCTCTTTTGACTCATGCACAAATGAAATTCTCTATGGAAAAGGATAATTTTTTTTTTTAATTTTTAGAAAGGTTGGTTTCCATAAAATAGACATCATAAAAACCCACATGTAGCGTCTAGTGATGTAATTGTAAAATAAGACCTATATGTGCTAGTATATTCATATAAATATATTCTAATTTTCAATAATGAAAATAAATTTTGAGTTAGGATCACCTACTTAATAATTTGTTCTATAGAAAATGGTAACAATAACCTACCTTGACAAACATGAGTCCAAGGATTTCACCTAAGAATTACCTCAGGACTGTCCTTTCTGGTTGAGCTAATGAATGTTTCTTCCAGTGACAGCCAACCTAGACTAAAAAGCTGAAGCAACAAAGAATCTTTTACATCTTCTGGTAAGTTGTACCAAATTACTCCCATGATTAAAAATCTGCATCTATTCCAGCCTGAATAGGTCATCAGCATAGAGCCCTTTCATCTTGTAATGCCTTTATCTGCTAGATTTAAAGAGCTATCAAAAATCTCGTGTATATGCTTATAGACACCGATCAGATCATATCTTATGCTTCTCTTTGGTAGAGCTAAAGCGATTGATCTCTTTAAATCTCCATATTAGGAGGATTTTTTTTTTTTTTTTAAGACCTCAAATTATTCTTTTGGCTATTTTTTCTGAACTTTTTCTGTTTTCTTTTTGGGGAAGGGTGGATATCAGAAGTTGGCACAATATATTACAATATGAAAGGGATGCAAAACTTTGTGGTAAGACTAGATTCATACAAATTAGAAATAATTGTTACCCTTTTCATATGAATCCATCCAAGCTCCAGGTTGCTCTCACTGAGACTTGTAACAGTCTGAGGTTTGTTATGATTAGTTATATAGCTGATTATGGTCTGATTGCTTCATTCAAGTTGTCTGGACTGAGCTACTGCTAGTAACAGTAGTAAAATCTTCCGAGTGTTGTATTAATGTTTAATAGATCTGTAATGCCCAGGATGCACATCAATGGTATTTTAGGAATGACAATTATCATTATATTTTTCAATATTATAATACTTCTGTCCCCAAAGCATTTTAGCTAACACATATATATGACATTAAGTGGGAAGCCTCCTATGATTCATATTCATTGTAAATAGAAAACTTTTTTAATATTTCAGCAAATAATCCTAGAGAAATTAGTCATCTGTGGATTGTAAAGATCTGAATTAGTGAAAGTAATTTCTGAAAGTATATCAGATGTCTTACAGCTTCAGAATGCAAAGTTCCCTGTGTAGGATTCATCACTGGTTTATAGCTTGCTTGAGTAAATCTTACGACCTTGGTTGGCCTCTGAATCAAATATTTCCTAGGCTGCAATTCCCATAAACATGTATTTAGAATAAAACGTAAAAATATGACTTCTTAACTTCAGGTAGCTCAAACTGTCTCTCTGTTGTAAGCAAGCTAACTTACTATGTACATATGTCTTGTAGTTCACTGTATTTTTATAGGATCACTTCTAGTACAGTATTTGTAATATTATGAAAAGTTCACAACTGCTCTTGGCTATGATCAGTAGATGGTATATTGGCTTCAGAATTATTTTCTAATATTGTGCTTAATTTCTCCTGAAGTGTCTGTAAGAGGGCATTCTTTGCATCAGTCATGTTCTGTGTTTGGGAAGAACAAGCTGGCTCCCATACAAACTGCTTAATGTATGTTCTGGGTGAATGTTTTGGCTCCTGGACCTAATCTATATCCAGTTACAGCAGCAAAAAGCCAGGCAGGTTGATACTACTTCTTGTCTGTTTTTATCATGGTGACATGATATGTAACTTTTCCTCCCTGCAAAAGAAAATGGTGATAAATGTATTTAATCAAAAAATGGGGCTAAATGCTCTGAATAAAATATTTATTTTATTACAATAGCAATCTAATACAAGATAAACCTTTTTACTGTATAACAAGGTCTTTCTAATGAACATTGGACTGGCAATGATCTCCTAACAGCAGCTGTGTCTTATCTTTGCTTTTCTTGGCTAGACAGGCGAAGTTTCTTCTCTTCCTTCATCTCTTCTAATGTAATAGATCTTCCACTTCCCTAATTGTTTGAATAGTCTTTCTTTGTACTCGCATTAATCTTGCTGGAAGATGGGTGATATTAACACATAAAGTACTCCCAAGTTTTTACTTAAGAGTTTTTACCAAGGCTTAGTTGAGTGGTCTGTTTTCAATGAAAAGATTTGTCCTGTTTCATCCTAGTATCATGCTTGCTTCTTTTTTTTCCCACTTAGTTGCGCCACAGATGGGGCTGTTAGCTATCCTATGATCAGCCACACACAGGCTTTTTCTCTCCTCAGTCATTTTCAACCAATGAATCTTAATCTTATAGCAGATGTAATTTCTGAGAGCATGATTTTCCACTTTGTACTATTAGCATTTATCCCATACTGATTGCTCTGTCATTAAAATTATCCATTTTTTCCCAAGATGCTCTGATCTTCTACTGATTTTCCACACTGTATTGCAGTCAGTTTATATTAATATAGTTTCTGGGGTTTGTGGAAATGCCGTTAATGTAAATACTATGTGAAAATACGATCTCGGCAAGAACCCTTGAGGGACTCCACACCCACTGGCATCTCTAAAGTAATCAGCTCCCTTACTAAAATCTTTCTTCTCTACTTTGTGGACTGCTTAGTCTCATTGAATCCTAGGTAATTTCCAGTAGATTATCATATATGCATAGTCCTATCTAGATAAGTAGTTATTTTATATTTAAATAAAGCTTATATTTTATCACATTTTCTGTTTTCCCTTTAGCATTTCATTCAAAACATTTGAGAACTTTGCATGCTGCAGATGTTTGACTAATAGGGAAATAGTTGCTTGGATCACCTGTTCTGCCTTCTAAATGCAAATAATGAATCTATCTCCTTTTAAGACTGGAATCAAAAGATGAAATATATTACAAATTTCTGATTTCAGAACAGGACACTAAGGTATCAAGATATTTTAGAATTTGGAGCTGTATACTGTGAGGTTCCCAATTAGGTTGTGTTGAACTCTTTGACCTTTGCCTCCTACACATGATTCTTTTCATGTCTACACCAAATGCCTGGTGTTAATTTGCCATTCAGCCCATGAACCTGCCACACACCCTTACTAAAAGGGATTTTTTTTCTAGACTACCTTTAATCTCTGTCTCTTTTTCACTGCAATGTAGTCCCTCTTTTTGCCTTTTTAAAAAAATCAGGTCTGAAAAAAATTTTATTGTCCTTTCTATGATTTAGTTCAAACTGATTTCTGGAGGTTCTGACTTTCTCCCTTCACATTTTACACTTGTAAGTTGTACCTCTCTCTTCTGACTTCATACCTTTTAAAAACCCTTTTAGGTTTTTCATTTGCACTATTAACTTTCTTTGGGGTCGTTATTCCTTTGGAGCCCATTTTTACTGAAGTCTCTTTGCTTGGTATTCAAGTTTTAGAATTAGTAATCTATTTACAAATTAAATAGATTCTAGACCTTCATGTTCAAGTTCATGAGTTTCTGAGCCCAGTTGTTTTCAGTAAATAGTTACCATAGTTACTCTAAGTTTCTTCTTCTAAAATCAAGATTGAGCCCAATGTTTGTTTACCATTCTATTTAAATTGAATCATCTTATGTGCATTCACTCCAAGGTTGTTTGATCAACTCTTTTGTAATGTCCTTGTTTCAGATCAAAATCACTTTCACAATAGTATCAGTTCATGTGAATTTGCTAAACATTTGGGAAAGAAATCTGTCAGTTCTCACACTAATGAGTATATGAATGTTACCACTAACAGGAACATCTATTTTCCTGTCTCTGTCTGGAAAGTTAGTTCCTATATTGTTGCAGGTTCTAGAAGCAATAAAATTAAAAAAGTTTTCTAATCAAATCCAGTCCTAGAATGCTCTTGAAAATCTTGACCAAAGTAATTTGTTTGCTCATCATTCCCCAAAATTATTTTGGCTCAGACAACTTCTGTTTTGTCCATGCTACTTGCATTTCTTTAACCTATTGTCTCTCCTTGTTTCATAACACTAGTATATCTGTATTTCTGCACTTTCTTTCTGTAATTTATTTTTTATCACTTTTCATTATAATTTTCCTTAGATGTTTTCATCAGGTTCTTTTAAACGATGCATTAGACATGCAGGTTAATTATTAGTTATTCTGACAGCAATCTCACACACAACAGTAAAATATTTTACTTGCATCATATTGCTATATATTCCTTTTTTTTTCTTTGTTACATTTTTTGTATTTTATTCTTTAGGGATAAGCTGTATTTCATAATTCCAACTATAAAATGTTATATTTGTGTAATAAATTCCAGTCCTTGCCTCTTTATACACAGTGGTAGTAATTTTAATAACAATATTTCTTCAGTGGCTTGTGCACCCAAAAACGTATCAGTTTCTTCCCTCAAAGTTATGTGAGTCAGTCTAATAAAAGATACTTACACTGACTTGATTATTTGTGATAGAATGAGCAGTTTGGAAACCGCAACAATTATATAAATACCAGACTAACTAGTAAGGAATAGTAGATTTATTTTAGTGGGTGAACAACAGATTTTACCAGGTTGCAATAGAATTAGTATTAGTGGAAGATTACCTGTCCTCTAGAAATCCTGCCATTAGCTCCTCCAGGCAGCGGCTTGAAATCTTAAATCTCTGCTGAATGCATCTTGTCTAGAGGGTGACAAGGAACAGCTGTCACGGTTCAACTCAAGCTAATGCAGTCAAGCATTTTGAGAACAAAATATTTTGAACTGTAGTAGGGAACAAGAGATGTATCAGACACCAAAAGAAAAGATTTCATATTAATAGGAAAATGTAATAATTGCATCAAAATTTGTACTCTTCTAATTCTAAACAGTAAAACATTTGTAGCAGTGTGTGCTGAGTCTAAATTCCTGGAGATCCTTCTCTATTATGAATAGGGAGAAAAAAGAAATTATTAAAAATCAGCTGAATTTTATCTTCATAATCCTAACAGGTACAATTAGTCGAGCAATCTGATTGCAGTGTATATTTGCACTTTGCTTGACAGGAACGTTACATTTTTATATTGGTTGCTGGGTTTAGTACTGCTAAACAAATATGTAAGTTTGTTTATCCTGTGTAGGAAGGTTGCAGTGGCTATAGCCAGTCCAAAACCTGATGGTAGTCCACCTGATGGTGGATAATTTATGAATCACAAATGAAAAATAAATCTCCTAACTGAGTCTGTCCTTTACTGTGTGTGATGTGTTGTAGATAAAAGCATGCCTGTAAAAAATAGCTTTTGCAAACTCTTTTCCAGGTCTTCCCTTCCCATTGAAGGAATGAATGGGTTTAATAAGGTCTCCAGACTTACACTTTTGTGGCTGAAACACTGCCTGGGTCATAGCTGCTTTCTGAGTGATCATTTTAAATGTCTTTCCTCGTTATTTTTCCTGTGTGTGAGATTTTAGGCCTGTTGTTGACCACTTTATAATATGGACATACTTTCCTCTTTCAGTGGCCTGCCTTCAGATGGATTGTTTCTGTGAGGGCTTTTGTGGAGAATTCTGCACTTCTGCTTCTGACAGACAGTTATGTTGATTTATGCTGCTATTTATTTAGTATGTTAATGGCAACATAAAGAATTAAAATTTTATTGCATAGATTTACAGGAGGTAAAGAGCATATTCTTTGCCTTTACATAGCACCTGCACAATCTTAGATGGTAATTTTTCTCCATGTGGAAGACAGCCTGCTTAGTCTAGGCTTTTTCTCTTGCCAACTGATTCAGACACCTGATTCAGTCACTTCATGATATGAGGATATTTCTTTCTGGGTTTCAGGAAAGTGCCTCTCATACAAACTTGAGCTGTTTGCATGTCTGTAACAGCTAGACAGCATCTTGAGGAGCTCTAGGCTAAGTCTTTACTGCTTGAGTTTACATGAGAGTTGTTCACTGAGCTGGGGTGGGGGGAATGACTTAAATCCATATCCTTTCTGTTTGGTGAGCAGCTATCAGAAATGTACTTATTCTGTTGCTAAAGTGCCAAGAACACCAATAAAGAAAAGTGAATATTCAACACCCTTGAGAAGACATGTGGATGTCATCTAACTATTTCTCTGCTTCTGAGTAGAAGATAGCTGGATATATTAAGAGCTCTTTGCCAGTTTGACTGTACTACATTATGGCAGGAGAGTGTTTTTCTGCAATTATTGATTACTTCCTTGTGGTGGTAGCTGATGAGGTGTTCATGCTTTCATTATTTAGATGAATCATCTGCTGGTCACTTCGTGCTGATTCACTCCTAGAGCTGGATATAAGTATTTGGATGGATTTACAGTAACTTCATCCTTTTTACTCAGAGATGTGCCAGTCTGCGTAATTGTTATACTTGACTAATTGTTCTGCTGTGTCAGGTAACAAAATATTCTACTTTCTTTTATTCTGCTCAAGAAGATCTTGGTTTCATTACATAGGTCAAAGCTCTTAAAATAAATTTCTGACTTTTTTTTTTTTTTCCAGTTAACCTAAGTGACACATGTGAGTGTCTTTGGATGTAGTTGTGATTTAGGAATGCATGAGACAAAGTTTCAAAAGTTTGCTCTATAGAAGACTGAAGTGGTTTTGGCATGCTGGGAACACAAGTAGAAGGTACCTCTTTCTCTTAAATATGAGAATATTGTAATGTCTTTCACTAGGATTGTAATGCAAATTAATTTTGGAATCTGTGCTGGTTTTGGCTGGGATAGAGTTAATTTTCTTCACAGTAGCTAGTATGGGGCTATGTTTTGGATTTGTGCTGCAAACAGTGTTGGTAATACAGGGATATTTTTGTCATTGCTGAGCAGTGCTTACATGGAGTCGAGGCCTTTTCTGCTTCTCCCCCCACCCCACCAGCGAGGAGGCTGGGGGTGCAGAAGAAGTTGGGAGGGGACACAGCTGGGGCAGCTGACCCCAGCTGACCAAAGGGATATTCCAGACCATATGGTGTCTTGCTCAGCATATAAAGCTGGGGGAGGAAGAAAGAAGGAAGGGACATTCGGTGTGATGGCATTTGTCTTCCCAAGTCACCGTTACACGTGATGGAGCCCCACGTTCCTGAAGATGGCTGAACATCAGCCTGCCGATGGAAGTGGTGAATGAATTCCTTGTTTTGCTTTGCTTGCCTGCGCAGCTTTTGCTTTACCTATTAAACTGTCTTTATCTCAACCCAAAAGTTTTCTCACCTTTAACCTTCTGATTCTCTCCCCCATCCCACCAGGGGGGAGTGAGTGAGCGAGCAGCTGTGTGGTGCTTAGTTGCTGGCTGCAGTTAAACCATGACAGAATCTGAAGCTTATATGAAGACTTAACTATCGTCTGCTTGTTAAGTGGAGAATCTCACTCTGGGCACATGACACTAGCAGTCAGAAACTTGATTTGGCTGTCTGTTGAACTAATCGCATTTTAATTGTTCCAATCTTAACAAAATCAAAATTTTTAAGCTTTCTGATCCTTATATACTATCAAAATACATTATTTATTTTGAATATACATATATAAAAAATATTGAATTTACCTAGATAAAAATAATCAATATTACAGTTAAACATATAGTATGTTTATCTTTTTTAATATAAGTATGTAATTAATACGGACAGTACAACAGTATGAATGGTTAAACGGTGTTTCTTGGGTATTGAGCACCTTGCTATGACTGTGTATTTCCGCAGTCATTCTTCTCAGTAGCTGAATTGGAATGGTATGCCCACAGCTAAACGGTGTGCACTAGCATTCCTGTAAGAAAAAATGGGATGAATGTAGATAGGTCCGGCACGATCTCAAATTGTCCATCCCAGTACTTTTAAATTCCAATTTTTCCAACTGTTTAAGTTAGTGCTAGTTTTATTTCCAGACAACATATCCTCTGTACAGGTCAAAAGGTAGTGGCCGGATAGAAAGCTGGTCCTTACGTTCATGGGTTGACCAACACGGGTGGCGAGCTCTCTCTTTGTAAAAACGCCGAGATCCGGGAAGGGCAGGGTTTCGTGTCCTTTGCCAGAACAGCGAAGGGAGGTTGACTTGCGGTGGTGTATGAGAGAGGCAGACCTTGAACTCTCGCCTCCAGTAGGTCAGGAGCGGTGACACAACGTGCAGCCATGACGACAGCAGCAGCAGGAGGAGGGAGATGCCGTCACTCGGTTAGCGTGGGCTGGCCCTAGCGGCGGCGGTAGCACCACGGACAGCGCCCGGCCGTGCCCGCCGCCCGGGCTGGGGGGACGGCTGCCGTCCTCGGGGGGGCTCCGGCGAGGGAGCGCCGCCTTGTTCTGGTCTACTGTGTGCCTTGCAAAATGGATGGTGCCTATACATGTACTGCACCGAACAGGACAAGGAGAGATTCTGCTAAAAATAGCAACCATGGGATATTTAATTTGGTAGCAAGGCTGCTGTGACTAACGCGTGGAACAGAGAGGCTGCGCGGTAGGCGAAAGCACGCTAATAAGAAGGTATTCCTGCTTTGACCTTTCAGCCGGTTCAAAATGAAATGCATCTGGTTACTTCTTCTTTTTACAAATCAACATGACACATGTAAATAAGGATATAGAACTGTTTAGTACTCAGCCACTATTCCCTGGAGGTGTGTTAGATTGTTCTCTACAAACCAATGTTCGGTTGTCCCTGAAACAAAGCAATAACATTAGAGAGAGCACTTAAAAAAAACCCAACCAAACAGAAAAAAAACCCAAACCAAACCCCCAAAACAACAAAACTGTGCATTCACTTGTAGAGATTTGGCTAGGGATTGATTAAGTGATAGCTAAAATCAGTTAAGGCAGCCTCTGGAATGGCAACCCTGTTGCATTTCCATGAGTGATGAAACCAGTTCTCTGATGTTTTCTCTCAATAGTATAAATTTCTTACCATGAAAGAGATCTCTTGCAAGGCAATAAATAAATATATGATAACAAATAGGTAAGGTCAGAAATGAAAAAAGACCAAAAAAAGCATGCTCACAAGAAGAGTTCACAAATGTTTCTGATCTCTCATTTCAAAAAATAAGACAGGAGCTAATTATTACTTTGGTAGGGTTTCTTACATCCTGAACATTAAAAGAAATTAATAGGAAAAGGTATCAATTTGTCACAACAGTGCTAATTAACGTTCTATGATTTCTCACTCTTTTAATAGGTAATTTGCTGTAGTGAGAACATTAGGGCTAAGTGAGAATGAGGCCGCAATAGTATTTTTCTCAAATTTCTTAATTATTTATGAAACATGAAGATTCAAGTTAATCTTTTCCTTTTTTACTAATTGAAGAACAAAATACTCTGCTTCTTTAGTATCAGGAAAACATTTGTTCAGCATAATCTGTGATCTATTTTAAATAAAGGTCCAGCTGACTAAATAATTACCACCTGCACTGTGAATTTTTGGTAATTGTATTTCACGTATTGGAATTAAAGCATTAGTCAGTCTATTCTCTACTTTTGTGCTAAAAAAAAAAAAAAAAATCAAAATTATTCTCCTGACTTAATCCAGATACCTTCTAGGCAAGCAACATAAACTTACACACTGTGATATGTTGGCATAACAACATTGATCCATACTTGTCCTTATGCAAGCCCTGGTCTTTTCTGGTTTTATAATTTGTTTTCAAGCAATGTTACAAATAGAGTAGAAGTAACTTTTAACATTATATTTGTAACTGCAAGTTGTGTTATTTGTTCATAGTTGATGTTTTTGTGGGGTGGGTTTTTTTAAGGTGAGACTTAACTCCAAATGTCTCATGTTCTGGAGGGATTTGAAAGTACATCTTTCTCTGTCCCCAATGACTTTAGATTACCTTTGCTCTGAAGAAGATAACACCAAAAATAGGGGATGTACTGGAATGTTTTATGCTGACTTCCATTTTGCTTGAAAGAAAAAAATTGGTACTAAAGGAATGGAACAACAGAACTATCGTAATTGAGATGTTCCTAGGATTACCAGGAAGTTGTTTGCTACATCTCACAAGATAAAGTTATACGTGTGTTGGTTGCTTTCGATCATGAGCTCCTACTTCAGGCACTCGATAAGGAATAGATGATGGAATGACTACTTAACTGCAAGCTGGAAAAGCTGCCTAGTGTATAGAGGTCTGCTTTCCTTTACTGCCATTCTCAGAAAAGTTGAGGGTTGGGGCAGACTTGCTTATAAGGACCTCGTTCTGAATTAAAAATTTAAAAAAGGAGTCTTAAAATAATGGCCTTTAAAATCCTCCCCCAATCCTGAGCACTAATCAGAAATCATCCTGATGAAAAAATAATTAGGTGAATGAAGTTGTGGGGCACAAACACTGCAATGCTTTAATGGGAAAACCTGCTGTCATTTGCTGCATTTAGATTCCTAATGTGATGGTTTCCTCTTTTCCTTGTAAGGAAAAAATCCATGAGATGGCCCTGTGCAATAGGACAAAGAATATAATTTGGATCTGTACATCAAAAGCTGAGACCTCCTGCTTAGAAGTTTCAGATTACTTCATCAAAGGAAGAATAGTTCAGTTCTTGAGACATGTGAATCACTATTTTGAGGCACAGAGGAGAAACGCTTGGTACTTCAAAAGGACCTGCGAGGTCTTGGGAGATAGTGATAGAGCATATTTGCTTTGGATCCTTTTGTTTCTCCCTGAAAGGTGAGGAATTTATAATTTAATGGGAAATTCAAGTTGTTTAATTGCTTAAAACATCAACAGGGAAAGAATATGAACTTTAAAGGAACAAACATGCAAAGTTGGAACCTCAAGTGTAGAAGAGGAGGCAACTTAAATAAATTGACTGTCAGAGGGAATTGAAATTCATCCCTGATTTTTTTTTTTTTTTTTTTTCTGATCGCAGGGGTTCTGGGCCATGTTTCTAAAACAGAGGTTTGAAGTAATAATGGAAGTAGAAGTACCAGTATCTATAGCCCTGAGAGTGGGGAGAAAGGGTAAAGTACGGGGATGCTCTTGCCTGAAAGAGAGGGCAAGAGGGTGATATGTTCCATGATACCTTAAGGCTGAGATAACTGAGAAACATTTGCTTGCAGGGAGGTGTAAGAGTCTCTCTGCTTTCTGCACTCTGACCTTCCATTGTCCCTTGCAGAGCATTTGAAAGGATTGTGCAGTTCCCTTGATCTATTTAAGAGAAAGAAACTGTGTCAAATCTCTCCATTCCCTAGCTAGCTGTCTTTCAGATCACATCTATATTATGGCAAGATAGTATAAGATGAACTAATGTATTTTGATTAATACCATGTTAAACATTAATGCATATTTTTTTTGGATAAGGACAATTGTGTTTGCAGTAACTTAACCATAAGCAACTCACAATACTTCTGACTTGTCCACTGCGTACAGAAGCTGTTGTTAAGTAACTTTTAAGAGTGTAATTCAAAGTGATTAGTGCTTTCCTTCTGACTTGTCTTGTTTGATTAAATAAGGTCTTGAAGTGTGTATTTGCTGTTATTTCCATATGGTGCAACACAGAAGTTTAATGACAAAGACTCAGAATGGCAGCTCAGAAAACTTCTGCAAAGGGAGGCCGCTTTTCTCTGAAAAGCATTAGTGTTTGGGGCCCATGATGTCCACCAACAGAAGTTCTTCTTGTAGGAGCTCTGACATTTGCAGCAGATTTTAAGGTTTAGTTTGATTGCTGAAGTTAATTTTTAAATTTTCTTAACAAAACCTTAAAACCATTTAAATAATCTAATGAAGTAGGCATTGGATTCCAATTTTGTGGTGGTGGTTTTTAAATGTGCAGTCTTTATGATAAGGAAAAAAAAAAACCCAACCAAACCAAAAACAAGCCTGGGGCATATAGCCCTCAGAATTTCTTGTTTGCGCTTGTGCAATACTACCATGCTTTTCCCATGCTTTACAGAGTAGTATGAATACTGAGGTTGGCAGGAGTGAGCTCTGTTAAGAGAGAAAAAAGGCAGAAGAAATAGTTGTTTTGAAGCCCTGTGGAGTAGTTGCTGTTTGCTTTGGTCTGTCTCTCTTGCACGTGGGTGATCCCAAATACCTGCTTGCTGCCTGGGAGATTAGTGCCTCTGCCTCCTTTACAGGATGAGATGTTTGTTCTATGCTACACTTAAGCTAAGAATGTTTACTAATGCAATCAGTATTTATGTAGAGGTGATAGGAGACTCATTAAACTGGTGAATGCATATATCAGAGGAACAGGTGTAAATATATCTGGTAACTTCAAGTTATGCAAACTTGCATTCCATTGACTCTACAGTAAAATACGCTTTTTTTTTTTTTTTTTTTTGAAGTGGGTCATATGCCCCTCTAGTGACTCTCTCTGAAAATAGGTATCACCAGCAGCAGTGCAGAAAAATGTTTGGAATAAATATGTAATAATATGTACTATCTTTCAAATAAAAGTAGTCTATCATCAATATTGCTGTACCTGTTAATGCTATCATTTTTACGTCCATGATCAGGATATACAACCGGCATAGTTCCCTTTAAATAAAATGTTTCTTGTATACTATTAGTTTCTTGCAGGTCCCATTCTGTCAACTGTTTTGGTGTCCTCCTCAGAGTTTAGATAAACTTGCAAGGCTCTCACCTTGTCTTCCCAAGTTCACCTTCATTCCATGTTTACCTTAACGGTAAGAGTCAACTCGGACATGGTTGTATTTTGAAGAAAATTCTGCTGTGTTTTTTCTTAGGCAGGAAAAGTATCTATTTCACTACTGGTCAACTTGGCAGCCAGAAGAATCCATGAAGTGCTGAGGCTGTAGGATGAAGAGGCGGAGAGCTGGAAGAATTAACCCGTTCCTGTCACTACAGAGGTTTTCTGCTCCCAGAGTACTAGTAAGAGATGAAGAGGTATTTATTATTGAAATACACAGATATTGAAAAAACAAATTCTCGAACCCAGCAGCAGCCTATTTCCAACAGATGCAACTCACTGACTTTGTCGGGTTTTGTCCCTTCAAAAAGCTATTTCTGCATGCTGTGGGAGTGCTTCAGGAAGGAAAGTAATGAAGCTATTGTAAATATAAATGCCTAAATGTGAATATGAATTAAGGTGTGATTGAATAAGTTGGTTTTTTCTAAATCAATAATGTAGAAACATGCTTGCTTATTGGCCACTTTCTGTTTGCACTCTACACAGGAAAGCAAAAACCAACAGCCCCAAAACAAACAAAAAAGCAAACAGAAAGCTGTCCGTGTTCAGTGTTGAAACATAAGTTGCACATGTTAAAAAAATAAATAATGAAGGTTTCCACAGCAACCTAAGTTCTGTAGTGCAAATTGATGACTTTCGTTCTGTTTTATTATATAATGATAGAACAGATATTCTATAAAAAGTGTTGGGTACATCTGAAGTTATATTATTAAAAAGTTTAGTGTAATCCTAAAACTTCACATCAAGCAATTAATTTACAAAAGTTTCTGAAAATGCTGTATAAAAAGTGTTGTTTTCTGCCTTTAGCTTTGGGGAAGGCTCTGACTGGAGAAAAGTCGCTAGTCTGGCAGAATCTTTGCAGTGATCAAAATTTCAGTGACAGGAAAGGTTTTGAATTACATGTCTCAGCTTTTAATTTGCTGTGAGGAATTCAAATTTAGGTTTTATGGAAAGAGTAGAAATGAAAGATGAACGCAAAGATGAAATCTAAAAACCGTTCCAAATTTTGGATAACTGTTCATTCTGCAACCTGTACAAATTTTGCCAGCTCCTTAGAAGCTTTGATAACTAATTAAAAAAAAAATAAAAATCACAGATTTAGACAAATTTTGATCTAAGGGCTGGTGGTGTCACCAGTTAAGAATGCCGACAGCATTTCCTGATTCTCATTCTATTCAAATGTCAACCTTAAATGCTGCCACTCTACACTTAGTGAAATACATTCTTTCTCCTATTTTGTTAAAAGCTAATAACTCATTAAACAGTTTAAGTATGCTTACTTCAATTTCCACTGTTTGAAATAATTTGATATGGTTTCCATAAAAGCAGTAGGTGAGCTACAAATCTTAACGTTCTGTTCAGACAACAGGGCTCAAAGCAGGAGCATCACCTCCGCGTGCAGCAGCAGGTATGCGCAGGAGGGTATCCACCGGTGACGTGTGTAACAAGGGAACAAATAAGAGAATTTTCTTCCCTTCACCTGGACTGAATTTGGGTTTTTCTAGTTTTTAAAACACGCTCCTGCCTCAATCCTGCGTTCTGGTGGTTCCCACGTGTGCGGTACTGAGCCGCTGCTCTCCTCTGCTGCGGGCTGGGATTTTTGGGGTGTGTGTCCCCCTCTCCTCATCTCCCACCCGCCCCCTTGCCACGGATGCGCTTTTCCTGTTTTCTTTAAAGAATCTGAGCGTTCTTTTTCTTTTTTTTTTTTTTTAAAAGAAGTCTGCCCCCCGGCAGGATGAAGTTCGAGTCTGTGCTCTGAGGGCACTTCAGCGGCTGACGCCTCGCCTGAAAACGCCCCAGGGCCGACTTTAACCAGCAGCCGCGTTAGACTGGTGGTGGCGGTGGTGTGGGGGGGTCGGGCTGCCCCCGGTGTTTGTTACAAACCCCGCCGGCTCCCCGTGGCAGGCCCGCTCCGTGC
>NW_010972584.1:772465-824984 GCF_000737465.1 Haliaeetus leucocephalus | reverse complement strand
CCCCGCGGGGCCGTGGGAGGCTGCTGGGGGGGGGGGGAGCGGGCAGCGGCCGTGCCTCTTGCCCGCCCGCTGCCTTCCCCTGCCCGCATAGCCCGGCACGCCGCGAAGGTGCCTGCGTGTGTTTTGGTGGGGGGTTATTGCCGTGAGTTTCTTTTTTTTTCTGCCGCGGAGCAGCGGGCGGCAAGGAAAAAAAGTAGAGTTTCGGGCCCCGCGCTCGCGTCCTGATGGCACACATAATCAGAAAACGAGTCGTTTAGCCCTTAATCTACTTAAGCGTGCGATTCCTTTTTCTCTCCGTTTTAATCTGTGGTTTGTGGTGATCTTGTTTATATGGAGTTTAGGGAAAGGGAACGGTTACGGTGCGATGTCATTAGGGGGCGTCGGTGATGCACCTGTTCGGAGCGATGGGCCCCCCCCAGGAACGGGCATCTCCGTGCGAGGGAGAGAAAGCCTAGAACCCGGCCCTGGACTGGGCCGTGCTTTCTGGGCTGAAAATGGACGGCTTTGGGGACTACAAGGGCTTCGGCTGTTGATAATCTAGGGCTCCAGCGCTCGTAGTGCATTGCGTTCGTTAAAAACGATGCGCGCGTTTCTGTAAAGGCGTAGTATTGTTATTTTTCGTTGTTTGTGGTAAAGCGGATTTTAGTGTCATCTTGAACCATGCGTGCTCGAACTTGAGAGGTCATCGTCAGTGGCTCTGTGTTTTGTGTTATTTTAGCGTACGGTAATCTCTTGTAAGAGGAGAAGCGTTATGCCTAATGAAATGGAAGGAAGACACAGACTTCCTTTAACTTAATTTTTGCTTATTTTAATCGTTTTTTAAAACTGTTGACTTGTATAAAAGCAAAAGTAAGTAGTGTCTGCCCTGATTAGTTACCTAAATGCTTCATTAAATTTATAGTTATCAATTGTTCATATTGATTTTTAAGTTCCATAGTTTGTAGCGATGATCAATTTCTGCAAATATTTAAAAAATATAAACAAACTTGCTGAAAAGATCTGTTAACCTGAACTGTTAAAGTGGGATTTTGACAGTTGACTTGAGAACAATTAAAAGCCTTAATGCCACTAATATGTACAACACATTTTGAGCATGTAGTCAACAAACAACAAAATGTATCGGTACCTTCTGCAACAAATGCTTTGCTTAGTACATTCCACGTATCTTCTTAAAGAATAGAAGTAGTAAGGAATTCACTTTTGTTTAAAAAAAATAAATCAAATACAGCGTGTTAGATGAGAACCTGTAAGTGCAGGGAAATACACACAAGTGGCATAAAATAATAGAAGAAAGCCTTTACTTAAAATACTGTTGCGATGTTTGTCAGTCACTGCAAGTATATAAAGTTAACAAGCTTTGTTACATCTCAGCTGGTTGTTCAGAGAACATGAAGTATCCAGACTTGCTCATACCTTAACTGTTGGTGAAAGACCACCTCTGTTGTCCTAGTACTAAACTTACTGGTATAATTGTAATAGGTGCTTCAGAAAAAAATCACTAATTTTTCAAGTCTTGTTGGTTTTCCTGTGTTCTGCTTATGTAGTTGTTTTTCTTTGCTGTGTTGCAGGGTTTGATATTCAGAGCTTTGTTTGTTTGTGTTTGTCCCGTGTTCTCAAATAAGAAAATGTGTATGCTACCTTAATCGAAAAGTAGGTGAACTAATTTTTTTTAATGCAGACTTATGGGAGGAAAAGATAGGAAATCTGCATTCAGGTTGTAAACAATCTAGAAGAGGCATCCGGAAGAGAGAGTAGTGAATGAAGACAAGTGTTATTTCAATGAATATTCTGTAGTCTTAAGAATATTCCTGCGATGTTGGTTTTTCTTTTTTAGACAACACACATGTAGGTAGGTCTGAGGTAATGGCTAAGTCTCAAGAATTTTGGTGATCTCTAAGCAAGTATTTTTTTATTCTTGGCTAGCTTTAATTACTTTTCCTGTAATTGAAATTAGTTGATAATCCTCCAGAGAGGGAGAATAGGTGAAAAATGCTGCTTGTGTCTGGAGTTCAGTTACTGTAAGTGGGGAGGGGAGTACTAGTTTTTCGAAAGTAGATCTGTCATTGCTTGCTGGAGTGGTCATTTTTGTGCTTTTTGAAGAAACTAGTCTATAGAAGATGTAGACCTAAGGTTTTGGGGTTAGGGGGGGGGGGGGAAAAAAAAAAAAGGGGGGGGGGGAGATGGTGTGGTGGTTGTTTTTTGTTTGGGTTTTTTTTGGCTGATGTAAATTATCCTGATTTCACAAATAAAATAATATGTGCAAAAATAATTTTCTTGACACGTGTTACTAGTGTGAGGTTATACCTTGGGCTTTAGTAGTTTGTTTTTATTTTGACCACTGTCTATCCAAAAAAACCCAGTGTTTCTCCGTGCTCTTGTTAAACCATGAAAAGTTTTTGATCTGCCTGTGGATTAAGGCAGTAGACTTTATGTCCCTGTGATGTAAGTTAGGTGGGGAAAAAATTCGGTTATTTCTGCAACTGGAATACCACAAAGAGCTTTCTGGTGAAATAGAAAGGTATGTCTGGGCATCCAGGCCCGCACGTACCTGTTTGTGTGTATCAAGGGAAGTGAAAGTATCATAAAGTAGTTAATTCTGATGCTGTTCTTAGTTGAAAGGGAATTGTGATCTGTGTCATCTTCTTATCTAGGTATTTGGCTCAGAGATGATAATTTATAGAAACCGTTCCTTCAGAAAGACACCACGTTCCCTCTCTCAACATGTGGGTATAGAAGGGCTTTGTATTCTGCGTTGGCTTTCAAAGAGTTTGAGACAAAGACATTTCCTACATGCTTGCTGAAGCCCTTTTACAGATACCCCTTTACAGCTACACAGACTCTTGACTGCAAGAGAACATGTTAAATTTACTGATGTGAACGTCAGTGGCTTTTTGGTGGTTCTGAAGTTCTCTTTGCCTGTCTAGCTGCAGTTAAAAGAAGTTTTCAGTGCTTACAGTTGTAGAACGCTATTGTATTGCCCAATTCTCATACAAGTCATTGTTGACTGCTGCAACAAAGATATTAAAAGATTGCTCAAGATATTTCTAAATAAATAATTACATTAAACACTCCCCTAACAACACTGAATTTCTTTCTTGATTGTATTTCTCAGCTACTATAGCAACTACCTGGGAGCTGTTGTGAATAATTCCCTTCTGTTCTCTTTAGAAATACTTATGTTCAGTGCCTTTACTCCTAACTACACTTTCAAAACTTTAGACTCGCTGTTGAAAGGCAAACAGTTCTTCCACAGATGCTGAAGATGACCAGGTCTGAAAACAATTAGTGAGATTTCTAAACTGATTATTGAAGATAACTAGCTCTCTGGCCCTCTAGTGTTTTAATATTTTTAAAGCAGTTTCTGTCTCTAAGAAAATATTTGTTAAAGTGATCTGATTAGTTAACATTAGTCTTCTAAAGCATGTATTAAATAATAATGAATTAAAAGAAAAAGCTAAGCTGAGAGAACTCTTCAGTAAATAACTGTTAATTAAAATTTGGCAAATGTGTGAGAGCTGATTATGTATTTCATTAGGCTGTCAGTTTCTGCTGCTTTATTTTTGCACAAGGGGCATGTTTAGGTGATTCTCAAGAAAGGGTTTTTTGGTTTTTTCTTTTTAATGTAGTTAATCCTGTACTTTGTATGACTGACCATATTAAATAAGCATGTATTATATCATGGAGAAGAAGGAAAACCTGCCTGCGTAAACAGCACCTGTTCTTAGTTTATTCAAAGCATTAGTGTTAAAATCTGTTGTTTCATTTAAAATGAATTTTTATCTTTATTTTCACCACTTAATTAGTAACAATGAAAAATAAATCCATAAGCACAAATACATATAACTAATTTCCCTTGCTCCTACTAAGAAAGGATGGAATATCTTAATGTCCTAGTTATAGTTCTGTACTGCAGCTTCTGTTTTTTGATAAGTATCTTGATTTTTTGATCCCTGCCCCCAGCCCACCATTACTAAACCTTGGGTTGCACATTTCCCAATTCTTATTTGCGTTTGGAAAAACAGGACTGCAAAACTTAGAAAAAGTCTGCCTTCCCTCATCAAGTCTCTTGGCATACTACTCTGTTCTTACCTGTTTACACAGAAGGGAGCTGCTAAATGAAGGAGTGCTCCGAGTTGACTGATACTGCGGTTTGTCTGTATCACTGAAGCAGTTTGTTACAGTTTTAAAATGAAAAGTTTCAGAAAAGAAAGTCCCTCCCCCAAATTAGGAAAAAGGTCGATCTTTGGTAATCTGGGGAGCAATATCAATCATTGCAACTAGGTTCTGTGTTACAGGACGTATGTTGTATTTCATCTTCTCTTTTGTACCTTATTGCCAAAAACTATAATTGTCTGGCAGCAGGAGGGAGGTGACTAAGGATATTCTTCAGTGATCTGTCTTGGAACCGAAGCTATAAGGAGGGATGTACTTCTAAACCTTCTGTGCAATGCTGTTTTGGGAGGTGGTGGTAATAATACCTGTGGACTTGCTCATTAGTCAGGAAAACTAGATGATCTGTGGATTGGAGTAATTTTTAGTTCCGTTCAATCTTTTGCCCCTGAGGGCCTCTTTTTACCCTTAGGACTTCAGAATGAACAAAGGAATTTGTCAGTCAGGGGTCATAGAGGAAATGTGTATCTGTTGCTTGACTGTGGGAGAAATGCATCACAACTTGAAATGTCTCTGGAAAAGAGCAGCTCCCAAGATGCACCTGATGGGAGACTTTCAGTATAGATAGGAAAGTTTAGTGAGGTGTCATTTAATGTAGTGGGCAATTTTAGTTTCAGTCTAGTGTAAATCTGTATTTTTGCTGTTGCTGATATAACTTGGAGATTAAATATACTGTTTTGTGGGAAGAGATTAATATATTTTGGCTTATTTATCCTAGAAAAGACTAGCCAAAAGACATTGTGGTTGCTCCTGTGAATACCTGGTCTACAGAGCTAGATGACAGTTAATCTATAAGATATTACTAGTTTGAGATCACCTAAATACCAGTTGTCCACAACTACTTTACAGTAGAAATTAGCCAAAACTTTCTAAATACAGGAGGAATGATGTTGAGAAACAGGTTTTCCAATTGCTTGCAAAGGCAAGGAATCGGATGTGTATGTTTAACAGTTTATCGTGTGCTTTGTATGGGTATGTAGGCGTGATCTTAGAGTAACAAGTGACAGTATTGCAATATGGGTTTTAATTTCCAATGCTTTGATGGGTTTAAGAGCAATGTTCTTCATTTATGTGTAGTTATGCCATATTATGTATTCAGTTAAGACCTTCAGGACTTCAGCTGCTTGCCAATAGGGTGGGTGCAAAAGTGGTTCCTCTCTGACCTTATCCACAGTGCAGAACTAAGGGTGGAAAACTTTAAGTGTTCTTTTTGTCCTCACCTAACAATACCTCTCATCCAGTAATGAGCGACATTTTATGATGAGAGTTGACAGTCTCAGGAATACATTTCCTACAGATTTAATGAAAATTAGTGGCTGGGTGGGGAAGAACAAACTTACTAGAGTTCCTGTGGATAGTAGTGCAGATAAGCAGCTACTGACTTGCTGAAAAGAATGGATAATAAAGTTCTATCAGGACTCTTCCTAATACAACTTTTTTGTTTGCTTGCTGGAGAATGTGAAGGGGAAGCTGTTATTGTGAGCATGGGAGTGAACCTGAGGTTGCTTTGTAGTCAGGAGTGCTCAGGAACAGGACTAGGGATAACAAAAGATTAAAAATCTGATGGTACTGCATTCGGTTTGTCGTGGGACCATTGGTGAAATGGAGAGAATGTGAATATCCATTGGTAGGAAACTAGGCGTTTCATGTTTATTCAAGGAACAAGTTATTTTGCTTTCTTTTCTAATGCAGCAGATATCAATTACAATTAAAAACAGGGTATATGATAACATGGCTTGAATGCTCCTCGTTCTTGGAAAATCTAGGTGATTCTTTGGTGTTTCTTATTTGTATGCTTTGGATTTAAATTCATTCTCAAGGCTGTAGGTCAGGAAGGGAGATTCTTCAGAGTGAAATCAGTGAGGAAAATATAAAGTTGTTTCTCTTTTGAACAACTTAAGGCATAGGAAGTTAGCATATGAGTATGGGGTGATGGTGCAGGTTGTGGTTTGCAGTTGTATGTAGGAGGAAGAACGTTGGTATTTTTTATTAATCCTTCTGAAGGTAGCTTTCTTAGTTTATAGTCAATGGCATAGCTTAGCTGGACTTGAGTCTCGCTATCTTGCAAAGCCTTTCCTTTCAGCAATTCTGTACTTAAAAAGTCAGACTCCAATATAAATGTCAGGGAAACGTGTAGAAACTATTACCAGAACTTGTGATCTAGAAAATTCTCTACCACATATTTGGTAGCATTTAAAACCCTACAAAAAGGGGGTAATTGGTAATGAGGAAGGGTTCTTTGTCTTCATATGCACCATAACATGTAAATACACAAGCTTTTCTGATTAATATGTAATTATTTGGAACCTAGCTCTTATATGGAACAGCTGTAAATACCTGATGACCTCCAACAACTAGTGTTATCGGTGGCCATACACATTTTGTAGATCTGTTCTTTTGAGAAATAGGAGCTCTTTTCAGATGTGGATGTGAAAACACTGGCTAAAGAATGGAAAGTCTCTGGAAGATTATTCAGCTGTTAAAGAGCCTGATGCAACTTTTTCTCCTGCTTCAGAGAAATTTTTCTTAATTTATACAGTGAATTAAGTTTATTGTGTTCTTTTCTCAGCTGTGATATTCACAGAGGAAGAGTCTAAAGGGAGCATACAGTAGGATCTTGGTTCAAAACCAGTTGCATTTGACAGCAGTCCTTCCACTGATTGTTTTTAAGTTATGAATCACCCTTAGTATCACTACATTTCACTCTTTTCTTTGTTCTGTTTCAAAATCTGTGCGCTCACTGAACCTCAAGGCAAAGAGGGGAAATATCTCACTCAAGTGAGTGATGTTAAAATCCAACCTCGATTCAGGTTTTTGCATGTCAAAGTGAACTTTATGATCTCTTCTGAGATCCTGAAAGCATCTCTTAAGTTTTTTTTTAGCTGTAATTCCTTCCTCCTAGACATATTTTAGTGTTTGTTTAAGCAACGAGTCTTTAGTCAGACCTTACTGAAGGTATAAGGAAGACTGGTAGCTATGGGATTGAGCAGACTAAGTGCTTTCCAGTATAGTTGTGAGGTGATTACTTATTACAAGGATAAGACTTCCCTCTTGTCCCGCTTCAGCACTTGACTACATTTTCTTTTCTTGGTCTTTCTGGATATTAAGCCTTAAGAAAAGCTTATGACAAGTGGTGCCAGCTAACTCTTGGTGATTAAAAGCAGGTCATTCTACTTTCAGAAGTAAGCTGATACCAGTTACTCTCTGAAACAAAAATAAAGGTTTTTCTTTACTCTCTGAAACAAAAACAAAGGTTTGTCTAGACGTTACAAGGTAAGGAAGCTTATGCACTAAACACTTTTAGTGTTGGCAGTAGGTAGTTGATGGAGTGGTGAATTATTTTATTTTGTTTATTCTGAATATAAGTCTGTGAGCTACCCAGCATGCTAGAGTGTAGTTCAGTGTGCTTTGGCAGGTGTCTTACTGTTCCAGAAATCTCTTGTTTCTGTGTATTTGAACAGTAGGGGCCTCTCTCTTCCCTCTAAATGTGTTTATGGATGAGAAGTTTATGCCAACTGTTAATTTAGTATACCTGCCCTTTCAGTCTTCTGATCTTGATAAATGAAGCCTTGCATACATGTCAGAGAAACCCAGAAGAACTGTTAAACAGAAACCAATTGAAGGCAATATATAATTTCTTACAGGCCTGTTTGGGTATTGGGTTGCATACAGTCCTTTGTCTTGCTGGGGTGTGTGGTCTACTGGAACAAGTTGTAAAGGTAGCAGAAAACCTTTCATAGGAGAATATGGCAGCCGGTGTTAAATAGTCCCTGTAGGGAGCAGTATGTATGTTTCCAGTAACTGGGTCTGGATCTGGGAGGACAGGAGCAGATGTTTTTATTTCACCCATCTCTTCCTTTGTAGAGAAAAATGCCTGTGGAAATGTCTGCATAAAGTTGCCCACTTCACCTAGGCAAATGTTCTCATTTATGTATGTTTATGTATATATGGCTGTATTATATACAGGGACAGAGAGTGTAGGCACAAATGAGAAAGTGTCAGCCAGTGTGGGGGTAAATAACCAAAAAATACATGGATTATTGTAAAAGAAGGTTATTGAAAACTGTGTTTTGAACTTTGATGTGTCTTTGTGTTTTTTCTCTCTCTCTAAATGCTCATAAGCTGAATGATGGGCAACTCAATTTTCATAAACCAAAGAGGCAACAGTCTAGCTTCAGTGCATTTAGTGAAGCAGGATCAACATTTTTGTGAGATAATTTTGCCCTGACATCTGCTATTACATACTGTACAAAATGGTGCTGCGTGCTCCTTGTGCACCTGGCCTTGCCTGAAGAGAGTGACTAGGTGAATCATCTACACGCCTGTGTTTCTGTTTAAAGGTTATATTGACTGGCCGTTCCTCTGGCGATGACTTGTTAGTATGGGAAGAGCTGGTCCAGGGCACAGAAAGACCGGCTCTGTGAGCTGATGTGCTTGGGCCTGCTGTCTGCTGACCACGCAGCTAAGCATCCGCTTGGAACAGCTTGTGCTGCTGCTGTCAGTTGTACTCCCTCATCGCTCTGTCATGCGCACAGTAATTTTACAGCTATCTGTTCTGCCCGCTTGCTGTTCTGTTTCAGCCTTTCTGAGTAGGTTGATCTGATTGGAATTACGAACAAAGTTGCTCTGCTGTGTTGGTGGTTTGTTGTTCATTTTTGGTTTTGTTTTTCTGGTAAGTATTTGGTTACCTCTGTGGTCCAAGCGTTTAGCCCAAGGAAGGTTGCTTTTGAAGCGTTGGTCTTGCAGAAACAGCTTCTCTTTTGTCTCTGGGGAAGTGGAGGTTGAAAATAGGCTCTTCTCTCTAACTTCCTTCATCACAGCAAGGCCCTAAACTGCAACTTCTGATCTTACTGATTTTTTCAACTCTGGAGTGACTACATTTCAGGTTGCTGTCACAAGACAGTATTCTTCTTTTAATAATGAAAAAAAAAAAAAAATTTCAGCCAGGGTGGAAGATGCAATAAGAGAAAAAGAGGATTTTCCCAGTAGTTCCAGATGATGTTGATAGCATTAAACAATGTATGTTTGCTTAAGTCAAGATTAGATGAGGTAAAAATTCTTTAGGTCTCATGGAAAAAAAAAGCATTTTCAATTATGTCAGGCAAATATTCCTTTTTTTGGGGGTATTTTAGTAGCAAATAGTTTACCAAAAAGGTCAAAGTTCTAGTGTGGGGGTTGAAAGGTTTCTTAGCAGTCTTGTAAGCTGTCTTGAGATGTCCACAAAAAGTTTTTGTGTGGCAGATAGTATAGGCTAAAATACAGAGTTTTCAACTAAGATGCAGGAGCTGGTGTACTGATAAATACACTTCTACAGATCTGCCCTTTTCTTCCCTTCTCTTCCTCACAGGAAATGCACAAACTGACCGTAAATGCCAAGGTAACTTTAGCATGTTACGAATTTATTTAGCAGTTAGACAGGAGGACTAAAAGTCTTACGATGTAGTCAGTGTAAAATGGGATAGGATGTAAAACGCTGTGGGATGATACCTATGTTTTTGCATGTGTGAACATGAATCAGTGGTGCTCTCCTATAGCTAGCTGCATACCAGGCTGTGTTCCTGTGTAACTGGGATGTTGATGGAAGTTACCGTTTCCTCCTTTGGGGAATCACCCCTGGGGCTGCATCTGGAGCACTGTATCTCACAGTATGAGGGCTGAGATTAGGAGATGGTTGGGAAGCTGGGGGACACGAGAGAGGAGGGTCTGTGAGATCTAGGGTGGTACAACCTGTAGAAGGGGAGGATAAGAAGGGGTCTAGTTTGTGATTAGCTACTTTTAGGGAGTTACGGAGAAGGCAGAGCCAGACACTTTTCAGAGTTGCACAGTGAAAAGAGGAGCAGTGGTGGCAAATTACAGTATGGGACATTGATTTCCATAATGCATACGGTAAAGCACTGGAGCAGGTTGCCTGGAGAGGTGGTGCAATCTCCATCCTCCAGGACATTAAAAACTTGACTGGTTTCTTCTTTCATTTCCTGGTGTTCAACAGTAAAGCATAGCCATTTCTGGCTCACATTTGCGGTCTGTGGAATGCAGCAGTGCAAAACGGCTCCACGCTTCTCTGTGCGGAGTGTGGCATGGTCAGTGTGTTCCTCCTCTTTGCAAGTTAGGTATTGGAAAGAGGGAAAAGGGTTTCAGAAACTGAAACAGCCTTTGTCTCTGCTTAAAAGGGGAGAAAAAGAAACTGCTGCATTTACTTCCCACATAGAGGGAATGATGTATGGGTGAGGGACTTCTCTACTGCTAGAGTGGAAGTTGAATGAACTGATAGCTGAGGGAATAGATTTACAGGAAGGGGATGAGTAGGATAGATGCCTGCAAAGCTAGCAGCTAAAAATCAGTTCCTTAATACAGCTAAGGCAGTGGACAATGCTGTGGGCTTTTGGTCTGTTTCTTCAATTCTACCTCAGTGCCACCAGGATGTGCAAAACTATTTTAAACAGCTCATGATTTTTGAGCCTAATCTCTATTTTTATCTTGGAGGGTAGGGGAAGGATGCTAGCAATAATTCACTTTGCTAGTGAATGATCACCTTTCTTCTCGGGCATCCGTTTCTTTTTTTACATGAATATTTTCATAGTGATGGTATGACTCAGTAGAAAGAGGCGGTGTTGCTAGGCAGCAGTTTGAGCACTTTGCAGATGCCATGTGATGGCAGTAAGCTGCCTTGTAATAATCCATTGGTGGCAGTATTCCTGGCTGAGGTTCTGTATTGCACAAAGAAAGAAGCATCCCTGACAGGAGCAGATGCTGCCTAGCAACTGCCACTGCTCCCCGACCAGCCTGAAATACCTTCACTTAATTGTAGTGTAATTTTGGTAATATACAGAACCTTAAGTGTAACAGATTGCTTTCAATTCTGAAGTATATTTTTCTTCCTCAAGGTTTTGCATAAAAGTTCATAAAGACCATTAATAAGGTCAAAAAATTCTTTAGCCCTCTTTAAATCATGTCTTTTGTTTAATCCCTACTCTTCGATTGTAATGTTTGGATGGCTTTTAATCAGCTTTCGATAATCTTTTTTTTTTTTTTTTGTGTGTGTGTGTATTACATTAGTGCCTGGCAATTCCAATCGGATTAGAGCCCTGTTCTGTGTCGTGTGTATCGGTATACTCTGCAAGAAATGCCCCTTTCTGTGAAAACCTTGTGTTTTATTTGAGTGGTTGTTTTTTTAGGGTGTAATTGGATATGTCCTCTCCTTCACACCTAAACTCTTCATATAGTCCATCTTGCTTAAACAGCAGAATGTTTTGGAAGTACTAGACCTGGTTTTTGTTCCCTGTTTTCTTTGTAAACACACTTGCTGAATGTGGCCTGAACTTGCAAATAAATTTGCATGTCACACATTAATTTCTGGCAGATAATTGAAACCCTCACCCATAATTAATCTTTTAAATACTTGGAAGGTATACTGTGAAGGTGAAAACATTCTTCTAGGTATTTGTAGAATAAAATGAAAATGTTTTCTTTTTAATTTCCTTGTGGTTCTCCTCCCTTGTCAAATATCATCAGAGTCTAACTGTGCAATCTATGAAGCTGCCAGGTTTAATCAAGCAGTTCCACAAAAATTTAATCATATTGGCCTTTAATTTTGCTATAACAAATGTGAGGGTTTTTTTTCCTTCAGCAACTATTTTTTGGTCTTCTAAATTATTAAACACACAATTTTCTGTTGGCAATAACTACTCCTTTTTGCTAGAAAAAGGTTTGTAGTTCTGAGAGAGGGTCAGGCTGGAAGGTATGTGGTGGTTTGGAAAGCATTAATTCTTTGCTGCCTGTGGGCGTGATTGTGCAACACAGTTGCCTCACAAAAAGGTAAAGCTAAATCTTGACTCTTAGCTGTCTTTTCCTCTGTATGGTAACTTCTATCCATGGTGGTTTATTTCCTTGTGCAGTCATATTGCTGTGGCTTAGAGACTTTTCCCTGTCTGCCATATGTAAATACAAAGAATTAACATCTGTCACCCTTCTTGGAAAATAAATTATTAAGAACAGGTAGGTTGCAAGATTCTAAAACAATAAATGCTGTGGAATGGAAGAATAGAAATTCACTGTTCACTCTTTTTATTTTAATACAGTTCACAGAGGGCATTGGTGATGCAGGATCTGAACAACTAAAAAACCCCTTCTATATGATGCACAAGTGAAGCATGGAGTTCTGGGGTCATGTGGATCTTAAAAGTTGATGTGGTTCAAAAACATTTGGGTGGCTCTGTAGAAGAAAAAGTATAGAAAGTGCTATTAAATACATATATAAAATTAATACTAACAAAAGCTTCTACTTTAGGAAGTCCCAATCCACAGGTGGCTCAAGTTGGGGAAAGATACATCCTTGCCATATTCTAATACCCTTCCTTCACCTCCTTGTTTTAGCCTCTTAGAGAAAAGGTATTGGATTTAGAGCCATCTTTGGTCTTGCCTACTACAGTGACTCAAGTTATGTTACATGGAGCCGTTATTATCATCTGGGTATTACAGGGAAGAAATTAAAGTTCATCTCATTCAGCTGTTAAAACTAGTTTATACTGTTTTATACTAGACACTTTTAATGGATCAATAAAAAAAAACCCAAAACATTTTAAGGAAAGATACATCCTCATCATAACATTAATTTATCAGTCTGAAGTAATTACATTATTTTCTTAAAGATTAATCAGTATCAGTCAATCTTAGGCTCGGGGATTGACTTATATTCCATGTTAACTAGTAATAGCAATAACTAGTAGTAGTTGAATACAAAGTTCTTTATAAAGACTGTGAAATTTAAGAGTTTGTTATATGTGTTTACACTAAGTAAACATGAACACCAAAATCGTAGCTGGTGTGATAGAGGTGTGAGTTTAAAATATGGTTACGTGTTATAAAGCATAAATTACACCATCAGAAAAATTCAGAACTTTGACATTTGTAGCACAGAACACAATTCAGTGTCTGCTCAGTGTGATTAAAAAATGGTATGGTATGGAGCTAAGTAATTTGGGTATAGAGTAACACAACTGCTGCTGTGCTTCTCCTATACATTATCCTTGCCATTCCTTCTGAAATTAATTTGGTCGAAGATGTACTTAGGGCGTGATCCATGCACAACCTGAGTAACTGCAAGTTGAGTCTAGTACAAAGCATTTATAAAAATTAAATGGCATACTATAACCTGAAACACTTGTTCTGCTGGTGTCATTTAAAAATATTGCAAGTTACCAGAATTTTAGTAAAACAGATAATAATAATAATAATATTGAGTTGACTACTGGGAAAAAAAAGTCACAAAGGACAAGAAGATTTGTCTTTTCAAGTCATGAGTAAACAGAGATATGTTAAAAGTTTGCAAAATTATGAGTGTTAACAGTGGAAGGTGTTTAAGGAATTTTTGTTTGTCGTGTTATGCAACTAAAAAAGACCCAGTGAAACTTAAAAAAAAAAAAAAAAAAGAAAAGGCATGCTCGCAGCTGATAATAAGAAATGTTGTGGGTTTTTTTTCCCCAAAGTTAACCCATAGAGTTCATTAAATCTTGGCCTCACCAACGTCTTGGGTTAAAGAAAAAAAAAAAGTGTTTTAGCATATTGGATGTGTTCTAGCAGCAATAATTTCTTTTGTGGAAGAGAAAAGATGAGAAATAATAATTTGAAAAAGCCTGACTTTATGATTAGAGAAACATAGTTTAGATTTGGAGAAGAAAAAGGGGACAATGTAAACATGGAAACCTCTTGAACTGATTTTGTTTTTCAGCCCTCATTTAAATAAATACTCCCAATTTTCATTGATACATCTTGGAAGGTGGGGAGGCAAAGGGCAGGAAAAGGGCTTTGTTCCTTTATGAAAATAAATTATTATGGGCTGAACTGATATTTTATATTGTAAATAGAACATTATGCAATGTCAAAATATTTTTGTGGGCTTTACTACAATGCCTCGAAATAGGTTGGAAAAATTAGAAAGTATGTGAGAAGGCATATAGCTATGTCAGTTCATTGTGCTGCAAAGTATTTTTGTGTATATGCTAAGAAAAAAATGATGTTTGAGTGGAATTAGCAGCTAGATGCTGCGTGATCTTTATGTGGATGTATTGTGCTGGACAGTACTCTGGCATTTTCCTGTTCTTGTTTTGAGTTTTTCCACTGTTTGTGTAAAAAATGTAACACAGTTTATTACTATGTTTATCATGTAATTGACATAATTCATCTGAGAAGAAAAATGATCCGTGGAAGCATTGCGACCCAGGTGAGACTGGGTGGGGAAGTTGGGACATAAGCAATTGAATTAGAAGGAGTTACAAAAGGAAGATATATTTTAAATTATACCACAGCAAAAATGAAAACAGCTCTGTTACTTAGGTGGGCAGCAGAAAGTAATAATGACACACATGAAATCTAATTTAGCATTTCTCTAACTGTGAATTGTATTCTCTCTTTTTGCCATAATGGTGTTCAGATGAGGTCACGAATTGACAGATAGCAAGGGACAACAGAAGCTGAGCCTGTGATTCCATAATAACAGTGTGAGAGATCATAACAGTCCAGCAACATACTCATCTCCTTCAGTGTCCTGCCCTTGACAGTGACCAATAGCAGGTGTTTACAGTATAGTAGCACAGCAAGATAATCATATGTGATGCTTTCCCAAGACTTAAGTGCTTTTTGGGTCAGGGACTTGATGAGCCTAAGGTGGTATGCATCCATTAATTTGCCCTATTTGGTTTTGAACTTGAATGATTTTTTTTTCCATGATTTTTTTTTTTTAATCACCCACAGTGTCTTATGAGGAATTTCACAATTTATGCACTATGTGGAAAAGTACTTTATTAAATAAAGTCCTGAACTCTTTTCTGCTGTTTCTTTTGACACTGCTCTGCTTTTTGTACTGGAAGGGATGATTAGCAATTGTTCCCTGTTCACCTTCTCCATGCAACTTATCAATTATACTCTCTCCAACCCTTTCATCTGTCAGTCTTACTGGTAGAAGAGTCCTATCTTGGTTCGTAATTAATCGTATAAAAGCCCTTACGCAGTCCTTTGTATCTCTTGTCTCACTTCTTTCTACCTTTCCTTATGCTGTTCTGTCCTTTACGACAAAGGATACGTTTTTGACAAAGGGGAAAACTGGCACGGGGGGTGGTGGTTGTGAATTCTATACAGTACTGCAGGTAATGGTGTCTTCCCTTTTTTCCCAAAGATAGTATTCTGCTGTGATGTGGTGGTGGTGAGAGGGGTGGTGCTTGACAGTGTCTGAGCATTGAGCTTATGACAAAAACTGAGTAACGTTCCAGGGTTTCACTCAGTGTGGTAATAGCAAGGGGAGAGACAATTGTTTTGGATGTGAGATGAGGGTTGTTCATCCCTCATGAAACACCATGTAGATGAACTAAATGGTGTACGTCTGCCAGTTCTCCTTGCGGTACTTAGGTCCATCTGCAACTGTTTATTACCCTGAATAGCTTGAGTGGCTTCACAAACTTTGTCACTTTTCTAAATGATCAGCTTTTCTGGATCATTTAGAAATACTTTAAACAGAAGAGGCTCCAATGGAGATCCCTTTAGAGCTTGCTGGTCAATCTGTCTTCACTAAGAAAACTGGCTACTTCTATTTCATCTCTCTTAGCTAGCTGTTTATCTGTGCAAATGCCTTCCCACTT
The DNA here is from genome assembly GCF_000737465.1 of Haliaeetus leucocephalus. Lineage (NCBI taxonomy): Eukaryota > Metazoa > Chordata > Aves > Accipitriformes > Accipitridae > Haliaeetus > Haliaeetus leucocephalus. The sequence continues at coordinate 809,184 of NW_010972584.1, read as the reverse complement.
TATTACAGCCAAGCTCAGTTTCTGCAAGAGCTTTTGACAGGAGCTGTTTCAGAATAGATTTTGTAAAACCTACTGCGTTGTATCAACTGGATCTTCTTTGTCCATATAACAAGCAGCTCCTTTAGATATCTAACACGTGAGGAATCAGTAAGCTATGCAAAGATGCATTGACCCTTTCTTACTTAAGATGTTCGTGTTTACCTGTGTACCCTTATTCTTTTGAAGCAGTTTCTCAAACTGCTGGTGGCTTACAATGCAGCTGCTTATGCTGTGTCAGGGCACGTCCATAGGCAAGGAAAACACTTCTGAATCTGTCCTCTCCTGGGTCTTTGGCTTTCCAGACTGTTATTCCAATTCCATCCGTTCTTAAATGTTATACCCCCCAATTACTCTCAAACTGTAGCAAACAGTATGAAAGGAAGTGCCTATGTGAACTAGTTTGTGCCTTTCTTGTTAATAAATTACAGAGGTGCAGAGGGAAAGGTTTCTTTTGCTGTGGCCCACTTTGATGCCATTCAAGTACCACAGTTAAGGAACCTTTGACTTGGAGATAATGCCTGAAAGCGGCGCATGGTGCTTTTTCAGAATATTCCTCTTTGGCAGAATGTTGGGTTTAACTGCTGCTGAAATTCTGTTTTGTGAGGGGGAACTATGACCTTCTTATAAACCTGAATGATGTCAAGGGGTTTACTATCTGAAAATACATGTTAAATATTTCAGCAGTCTGTCCTGGAATCCAAGAGGGATCGTTCAGGTCTGTTAACTGGTGGGTAAAAAGCTTGCTGTATGCCTATTTTGATGATGTGTTACTTCTGGTGACTGAGGGGACGACTCTTGTAAGAAATGATGGAGAGTTGTTGATTGACGGACAGTTTGTAGATGATCATATGCTGTAAAGAATTTCTCTGTGGGAAGGACAGAAGTCAGTTATTGGAGTCCTCTCTGTAAATTATGTTCTCTAGAATGGTTAAATTATTCCGTATTTCCCATATACATTTGTGTTCATATTTGTCAAATAATACTGCCAAGAAGAATTGTGTACCTAAAAGTGACTTCATAAATAAGATTGTGTTGCATAGTGCATTTTTAGCTTAACAAATGAGTAATATCCATAACTTTGGAAGTAACCTTTGGAATCATATATCAGACTATAAAATAGCCTCAAATTTCAGGGATTCTGTTATAATCAGTAGCTATTTTTTCCTTTTTTTTTTTTTTTTATTCTCAGAGATGTTAAATTGTCTTCTTGTTAAACAGTTTTAATAAGATGTGGTTTGATGTCTTGGGTCAGTTTATCTGGGTTCTTTAATTTTTCCTGACTTTCATTTAGTATGGCTGGAAAGTCAACAACTCTTGAGATTTGGCTCTCTTATTTCAGAAATAGCCATATTGCTATTCACATACCCTATTGATTATTAAAATTGTCAAACAGAAGATACTTACATAATTTATTGATGACTACAAATTTATCGATGAAGGAATTGGATTTCATGCTGCTGTATTAAGAACAAGGAATGAGACGTGGATGTTATTTTTGTATGAGAACTTATTTTCTAATTGAGAATGATCATCCAGATTGTATCTACAGCTGATGGGATCAATTCATTTCTGTTCTGTGATTTTGTTTATTCTTTTTTGACTCAAGTAGACCTAAGAAAAGAGCTTTGGCTATCTTATTAATAGACTACTCTGAATTCTAAAGGGCTGATTACATATTGATGCCGTAGAGTCCTTATATCAGATTTTCTTTGTGTGACCAGTAGAATCCTTTATAAATGGACATTTTGCATCTATGAACTAACAGATCTATTAGAATTACTTCTTGTAAGCCTAAATATATTAAAGTCATTATTCTTGGGCATATTTTTAAAATTTATTATATCAGCAGTTGAAAAAAACAGCACTCTATTTTCCTGGTACCTTTCCTTTACCTTTCATTCCAAGCTCACTTTTTGTTGTTGCATAATAGGCAAGTATCTGATGACCAAAGAACTAGTAGTTGCATCAAATCCAGTTTCTTTCCTGGTTGCATCCTTTATTCAGTAGTTTTCATATAGTAAATAATTGTCATAGGAAGCCAGCTGTTGTTTGCTAATTCAAAACTTCTAATGCAGTGTTAACGTGCAATAATATTTTTCAGACTATTACTTGTTGGACTCAGCTGGGTAAGACCAGTCAGTCATTAATCTCTCTACAATTCAAATTACTCTTTTGTCTACAACCACTAATACCCGTGTGTTTTGTGACTGGTGTCTCTGTGTCATGATAATCTTGGCACATTCAGAGAAGTTGAAAGTGGCTTGGAAATTGGATTTAATATTATCATGTGTATATTAATTTTTTTAATAACCGTGTATCTAGAATTACTCTCATAAATGAATGTTTCTTGTTACTGTGTTACTATTTCTGCATTTTTCTGGTGTTTTCAATAGTAGCTTTTCACGCAGGATTTTTGAAATACTGTGGTTTTGAGACATATTTGAATTTTTTAGTATTTTTGTTGATCTGAACAGAAAAGTAGTGTTATTTTAATCTAGGACTGTGTTTTGCAAAACAACTTAAAAATAAAAGATGTTTATACCTTCTTGTTTTGGTAAAATTGCCTATTAGAAAGAAAAAAACATTTTCTGTATTTAAAGAGTACTGCTATCTAAAATACTGGAGGGGCAAGGAGAAGGCATTAGAGGTTTGATTGTGGCCTGCCAGTTAAGTGTTTGGTAATTGTCAGTGTTCCTGTGCTTTGGGAGAAGCATTAAGTAGTTTTTCTTTGGTTAAAATCCATATTTATGATTTCTTCATGGGTGAAGAATGAATCCAGGGTGCTGACAAGCTTAGTGTTTTTCTTGTATTATGTTGTGTGCATTACTCCAGTCTGGAGCCAATTGTTATGTTCCTCCTGTCTCTGATGTAAACAAGAATTTAAAACCTCTTTTAACTAGTGGTGACTTCTGCTGGGCTGTACAAGCTGAGAGAATAGTTTAGGTTTGTTGATGGAATCCCTAGTTTTTTCCTCTTTAATTAATCACTGCATTGATTCTCACTGTGGAAGAGCAAATATTTGATGCTGTTTGGTTCTTTTCAGATTTTGATTCAAATTCTTTCTCATATTGGTCTCATCTGTGTGGGTGTTTACCTGGTGTATGTAGTTCTTTCTTGCCCATTCCCTTTATGAAATCTGCGTATACCGTTGAAACCATATTTTGTTTTGGTAGAAGCTTTGTCTATGCTTTTCTCATTATTCCTTGGAAATTCAAGGTTCAAGAGACATACGTTGTGGTAGATGGTGCAGATGATAGTTTCCATGGTGGACTTCAGACTTTCTGGTTAACTGCTTTATTTTCTGCACAGAGAGGCTTTAGTCATAAGGGATTCAGTGGCTTTGACATAAAAAGATGTTCAGGGAGGAGATGAAATGCAGCAGCTCCATCACATGGGACATCTCAACCATAGCTTGAGTGTTTGCATTTAAAGGGGAGTGTTCTCTTAAATTGGAAAACAGGATGATGCCCACTGGAGGTCACTATTTCAACTCATGGAATTCCACTTGTAGTGCTCCAGTGTGTGTGAAGGTGATATATAGGGCGTACTCTGAGGCTGAGCATGTATTTACTTAGAACAAGGTACTTGAATGATTAAATTAAATCTGTGCCTGAGGGAGTATTTAAATGCTGATGAACAGGCATTAATGGGACTGGGGGGTGGGGGTGAGGGGGGCAGACTTTATTTACAGTTCATCCTTTGTTTTGACGTGTCATGTTTCAGATAACTACCCATGTCCCCATTGTATTTTGATAAATATGGTTAAAGAATATATCATTATACACTATGGTGATTTTTAAATTTTTTTTTAAATTGAGGTTTATTTAGTAATTTTTTTATTGTATTTGTATTTTCGGAAACATTATGATGGGTTCTTATTTTCCATGGTTAATGAAAACTAAAGATACCTAGAAAAATATTTAAGATGTATGTCATGTTAGTTAATGCTTATGAAAAGTACAGATTCCTATGTATTCTTTTATATATCTGCTTAAATATAATAACGTATGGTAATACAGGATTTTTGCAGTGTGTTAGTTGCGCAGATGGTACTTGAAATAGTTTCAACTTGGAGGAAAGTAATTTCTGCAGCTGACTTCCTATTATAATCTTTGCAATTAGGACTGCCTGTACCATTGATGGATTGTGTAGTAGAGTAAGAATTGTGAGACAAGGAAATGTTTGTATGCAATATGAATCAGGGGCTGGTGATTAAAGCGATTACAAGCCTTACTTAATTTAAAAATCTTTTAAAAAGCACAACTTTTATGTTACTGCTAAGCTTAATTTCTGATAAGGGCCGAAATAAAGGTATCTGATGAGGAAAAGTTGGCTGACAGTTTTTCTGGGCAGCTATGTAATAGCTATTTTTATGTAAGGAGTGAGCTAAAGTGCTATGCTTAGAAGAAAAATTCACACAAAGATTCAACCCTCATATGTCTCTCTCTCTTTTTCCCCACCCTCTAGTGATATGCAGCTTCCGAGGAGCTGTACCGCAAGGCTTGGTCCTGGAACTAGGTGAAACTGTCCAGATCCTAGAGAAATGTGAAGGTAAGTGTGATGTCCAGGAAGGAGTCCCATTTTCTATATGAGTATATATGAATATCTTATTCTAGCAGATTTTAATAAGTTGTTTGGAAATCATGATGCATCAAATCAAAGTACTTGAATAAAACCTAATCTGACCCACTTTCCGTAGGGAAGGCTGAGTGCTGTTGGCACTAATCCAGTCTGATAGGGGGTCAGTGTGTTTTAAGTTAACCATCTGTCCAGAAAATCTTGAACCCTGACCTGATTGTTGTATTGTAATTGGGTCTTACAGTGAATTTTCATCATGTAAAGTACATAATCACTATCTTTGTTTTTACTATATTTTCTTAGTGTTACCGTTATGCATTTCAATTAAGTATATCAGTGTTTATTATTTAGAAACATCTGAACACATGAAAAATATTAATTATGAGATAGATTAGCAAATCATTTGGGAGCAATACTGGAAAAAATGTAAAGAGTATGGGTTTAGGGGGGGACTGCCTTGCATTTATATTAATGTGGTTTTTTGTACCTGGAGGAAAATGCCATTGTAAATGTTATAACTATAGTTCTTTCTTATGTGGCTGGAGATGTTTTTGTGTGAAAAAATTGAATGTCCTAATCCGCTGCTTTATTCGTGTGAATAGTGTGTTTGAAGTTGTTGTATTTAAAAGGAGAATGATTTTTATCCTAATATTCAGAGTAAGCAGGTGGTGTAAAACATGTCTATTGAGAAATAGGTTGACAAGATGCAGTATGAGAACATGTTTTGCTATAGTCTGAGGTGGAAAAGTGTAACCTTAATCCTGAAGTGTTAAAAGAAATTCAAAACCAGATCCACAAATTTGAATTCCAAATTAGCATTCCACAAAGTTGTAGGTTTATTTTTGTGTTTGTTCAGTTTACAGTCATTTTTTATCTCCCCTGTTAACATTGCTACACAAACCTTCTGTATGCTTGTCAGAAGACTGCTTTTCTTCTCTCATGCCTAGAACAGTCTTTTGCTCTTGATGCTTTTTCTTGTAGTCAGGTGTTTTGTTTGTTTACCTACTGACTTAACTCTTTATGAAAAAGTGACCTCTTACATGCTAATTTTTCTAGGAAAGTAGTAGCTGCTTCACCTACACTTGTAAAAAATTTTCTGTTGAATGAGAGTTTTGCAGTGCAATAGTGACTTTTAATCCATGAAGCAGCATGTTGTAAACAATAACTGTAGTATTATACCTGCAAGTGATAATTTAAAAAAAAAAAACCACGTGGTGAAATGGGCTAAGCTTTACTTGAGCACTGAGTGTTGATCGTAGTCATTCTATCAGGTCTCATGAATTAGAACATGGTGCAAGCTCAGGAAAAATTTATTACTTTGCATGGGATGGTATAACTCTAAGGTAAAACAGTGTATATTGCTGAAGGCAGTCATGATATTTTCAGACTATTTCTGGTAATCAAGGAAGCTTTCAAAACTCTGGGAAATAAAAGCATGATCTTAAAGGAGCAGGTTGCTAACAGAAAAGCATAATCCAATGTCTCTTTACAGTGTTATAATAATTAGGCTCTGTATATTTCCTTTGCCAGTAGTTTTGAGGATGATTCCTCAAAGGCAATTCATGCCAGTCTTCAAATTGCTGAGAAAGGAGGCCCTCAGACAAAGTGTTTTCCTGGGTGGAAGGAGGTGTTTGTACAGAGCTTTTTCTGTTTTGTTTTTTTAAGCCCTTTATCCTGTCATTTTGGTTGAGGTGCCTTTGCCATGGACTTTACATATATAAAAACATATATTAATTTTGATAATAACATCTGGAACTCCACAATATGAAACTCATCTGAATATTCAGATGGTCTGTGCTGCAGCTCTTGCATGTGTGAATTATGCAAAAAAGCACACTAATGTGCAAAGTAGGTTCTTAAAAGGAAAAAAGTAGTCATTGGTTAAGCATTCTTATCTAAGTGGTTGTTTAACATGGTCCTTGGTTTGCTTTGCAAATTTAGAATGAAACATACCTCATCTTCCACTTCTGCATTATTTGCTGGGGATTCTTCTGTCCAGACAAACTGGATAAATTAATGTTAATCCATGCAAATAAGGGTCACTACTGTGGCAGTCAACAGAAGATCCATTGCTGTTTCAGCTTCACTTCTTAGAATAGTTTGTGCATAATTCTCTACAGTGGGGACTTTGCTGTCAGGATTAAAAGGATTCCCATACACGCAAACCTTCTAGTGACATGAAGAATGATTTCAGAGACTCGCTGAAGAATTCAAGGCTGACAAAGATTCAGATATGACTTCAGATTCATAATGACTTACCGAATAACTGTATTATTACAAAAGAGCAAGTGCTCTTTTGTAGTGACTGGTATAAAAAGCGGTCGCTGTATTTAGAGCAATTGAATGAAAGAGTGGGTAATTTCCTATATCAAGTTCTCAGGTACCTCTGCAGCTAAATTTTGTATGTATTTGCAGGGTAAAGGAACATATGCACACACACACACACATACAAACATGTATTTGTCTCTTTAAGGCTAATAAATATGAATACTAGTTGATAACACATTTTAAAAGAATCTTTTTTTACTGTGGTTGTCTATGCATGTATTAAATAAAATGCAATGAAATACAGTTGTCTTTGTTACTATGGATCTTGTTCATGTGCTTGAAACTGGAACTTTTGAATTTCGATCAATTTGTGTGCCTGCCACAGTGTGTGCTTTCATGCCAGACCACAAACATCTAAATTGCTGTTTTCGAACCCTGTCTAAATCTGACAAATGCCTCCCACTGCTCCCCCCCCCCCCCCCCCCCCCCCCCCCCCCCCCCCCCCAATTCAATATGACAGGGTTCAAACCCATGGACTTAGTGTCTACCTTTCCTCTGAAGCTACCAAAAGCTTCATCCATGTTTTCATCAAATGTTACGCTATCTATAAAGCATATGATATTACTAGGGTGGTTTTATAGTTACTGTTTGCATGAAGGACTCTGAGGTCCTCCAGCAGTGTCACTCAAAGGTAACAAATATTCTTCAAGATACTAGTTGTATGTACGCTTATCTTTCACAGCTTTCCCCTCTCTCTGTTCCCCTCTCTGAGTCCTTCCACTTATGATCTTGCTACTGAGAGAGAATGGAAACAGTAAGTGGTGTTCTCTGCTTTACATGCCATGCATCGAGGAGGTGAAAGGGTATGGCAATAGTATGCTACCTATAAATGCTGAAAGAGTTTTCTTTTGTTAAGTGACAAAGTATGAGCATACTCATTGTTTGAAATACACGTGGTCTACGCGTTCTAAAGAACACCCTATTTTTCAAGTCATACAGCTATTGCCCTGCCACTGGCATTCAGAGCAGACTTAAAATGTCTGTTTTGTCCATTTATTTTTATTGCCAGGGAGTAGTTTTCTTTAGATTAAAAATGCTACAACTTCAGTGACTTTAATTATTACCTTGAGACTTTTATATGTTCACTGAAGGAAAGAAACACTAGCTGATGCCTGAAGTGCCAGTTAAAAGAATATAATATTACCCATGCAAATTCTGGTATCCACACAAGTATTTACATGGTTTTAATTTGTGTGCATGTTAATAATGGTGTTCTTAAGCCATGCATATAATATATTTAAAGTTTCCCTCTGTTATTCCAGCAGCGACAGCATAGTTGAATGAAGGCTTTCCAGTATTTGGGACACTTAAGCAGCAGATATGGATTGCAATTAGGGTTTTTTCTTAAATTCTTGAAGAATTCGGTGTGCTTGAGAAGCAATATCTTTGCTGTGCTTCCAAGTTGTACCATACAGATGAGTGAGGAATCACACTGCAGACTGTCACATTGCTGTGGGAGCAATGCAGGGTTCCTTCCACCTGGAGTCGGGAGCTGTCCTGTGGCTGGCTGGGCCAAACTGACTCACTCCCAGTAATTTGGGTTTACCCTGAGAAAGAAGTTTCCAGTGAGAGATCCCTTTTCCTCTTGGCCTTTCTTCCCTTTTCACCCCTTTTCCTTTTTGCCTTTTGTGGAGTGTGTCAGTGGAACTGAAATCTCTTGGACCCACACAGCTGCTGCGGAAGATCTTGCCTGGCTATTCAGACTAGTCTTTTGGAGTGCAGGAATGACTTCTTGATGGCCTTCTATTTGGCTAACACCAAGATAAAACGAATTCTCTCTCTCCTGCTTTTGTTGTGGCATCTCTGGCTGTGTTGTAAGCATATTCCCGTGGTTCTGCTGGCATGAGGCTGCTCCCTGACATGGTGTTGGCAGGATAGGTTGGGTATTCATCTGCTGCTCATCCTGTCCTGGCACTGCTCAGAGCATCAAGCTCAGAACAGAGTGGTCTTGGCATTGAGTGGCTTCGGCATCAAGAAGCTTTGCTAAGCACTGTTACTATCCCTCTTCTGGGTCACTTAGAGTACCTTTAGCTCTGCACAGCAGCTTATATGCAGATTAAAAGATAAAAGTAATTGTTTATTGACTAGTGTATGCAAAAGATAGCTTTCCTCCAGGTTTGAGAGTTAGATTACTGCAAAGTATACTCACTCTTGTAGGACAAAGAAGGTTCAAGTTCTTGTATCAGATTCTACTAACATTGCTTTCTTTAAGAACCAAGTTTAGCTTTAGGACTTACCATAAATACTTACGTAATTTATTTTCAGAATTTCTTTGTCAAGAAATTGTACATGGAATTTGTTTTTTCCTACAGTCTGCAGGTGATGCTACTTTATTTAACCTGGATATTTGGGCTTAATTTTTTCTGAAAAATAGATCCATACCTTTCAGTTAGGACCCTTTTGTTTTTCTGCAAATGAATGCTCAAAAGGGACGAGCTTTTTCCATTTGACAGAACTCTTGTTGAAGTGGAAATCTAGAAAGGGTTGCGAGGTGGCTTTTAGAAAGAATATCCTGTTTTGTTCAAGGCACTTTCAAGTAAAGAGCAAAAAACATTGGAAGCTCTTCTAATCGCTTAGATTAAGAGATTGAGATGTGCAGGCCTGCCTCAGAGCTCCCTTTGCAATTTAACTAGAATTGTACTATTGCTGAGACCTCCGTCTGTGATACATCTTTGGAAGGACTGTTTTTCAGTCTATATCTAAAAAGTATGCAGGTTTCTAATATGGCTTCAAGTTTCCTGCACTGAATTTCTTTGTGTACAGGTAGTTGTAGGTGAAAGATATGTTATTTACCTAAGCATATTTTTTATATGTGATGTTGGTATATACATTCACAATCCATTTTTCTGTCCTGCATCTTCAGAAGCCTTGTTGAATTCTAGGGTTCAGAGGAGCTAAGCAGGAAGCCTAATATTTCTTAGGATAGCTGAAAAAGCCCTAGAAACAAAGGGAATGACAGGGACACATTTCTTGCATATACTGCTAAGTAATTTAGCTTCTATTACTGGCCTGCAAGTAACCTACAGTGTGAATATATGTATAGACAATACATTTTGAAGAAAAAGTTATGAGCAAGTGGTGGTCTTAATGTGCGGGGGAAACAGGCATAATGGCGTACTTTTCCTTTTGTTTTTCTGAAGTTTTATTACCATGGAACTAATACTTGCAGCTCTTTGGGGGATTATGTGCTGTGTAGGGTAAACAGAGGGCAGAGCTGTCGATCAGCCTACTCTTCACTTTTCTTAGCTTGTATCAAATATTGTTAGATGGTATTGAAAAAAGCAGCTGTAAAAGATTGTGGCTTTTCCTGGGTTCTGTGTTTCACTTCAGAAACATAATGTTTCAACTCTGTGGTAGGCTTAGCTGGAATGGATCACTGTGCAGTGTGGCTGTATTGCTTCAGGTAGTCTGCTTGGTTTATCTCCTGCACTGTGCAGTAGAGTCCGTGTAAAGGCGAAGTTGGAATAGGGCTTTAAGATAGTGACTTGTCCAGAACACACTGGAATGGATACGATTCATTAATTTTTTTTCTACAGCATGTGGATTAAACCTTTGTCTTGTGTATACTGAGAACATAAAGCATGAGGTGTTCAAAATCAGTTAGATTAGGAAATTGTGATTCCTGCACTGACAGTTTCTGTTTTACTGAGGCATTATGTCTTATCATACTACCAGTTTCTTTAAAACAAACAAATAAAAAGCTTTGCACCTCCATTCATCAAAATTTATCAAGTACATGGCTTTGTCATGACACTTACCCAGAAATACACATCAGTGCAATATTAAAATGCAGTCCAAATGGCTGCATTCATCCTCAGCTTCTCATAAATGTTCAGACATTAACAGTGCTTTATTCAGTTGTTATTGTGCTATGGCGTAAGCAGTAGGCTCATCCTGTGCCTGTTTTCCTGTGTGATCAAAGAAAAAAAAAGTTTGCTTGCAATGTCATCTGTATCATCAAACTATTTTTGCATGTTCTAGGATGTCTTCGTATTTTGACTATGATATAATACTTGAAATTCATCGGGCTTGTTTAGGATATATTTAGTGTTCTCTTTCTTATCCTAAATAGGACGTTGCTTAGAATGGTGCTTCTAATAGACTAATTTTTGGTATTATAGTAAATGATGTTATATGGTATGGAGGAACCCTTTGGCTGATTCAGGTCAGCTGTCCCAGCTATGTCCGCCCCTAACTTCTTGCCTACCCCTAGCCTGCTTGCTGGGGGTGGCACATTGGGAAAATGGCAAAGCCTCGATGTTGTCCAAGCACTGTTCAGCAATAGCCAAAATGTTGGTCTCCTGTCAGCAGTGTTTTAGCCACAAATCCAAAACACAGCATCAGACAGGCTACTGTGGAGAAGGCTAGCTCCATCCCAGCCAAACCCAGTATGGCGATTCATTTTTTTGAAAAACAGTTAGAATTATCTGTCTTCCTTTCCCTAGGTCATCCACTAGGTCAAGCAGTTTGAGAGTATTCGTAGCTGTCAGAAAAGGAAATGCGGGGAGGAATTGTGTGCATGAAACACAGTCTTTCTCTGTAGGGACTGTGGGTGTTCCAGCTCTAGTCTTATGCCTTAACTTCATCTGTTTGCAGATTCTTATTGGTTACTGATAATTACTAGACAGTTATTCTTTTCAAATTGTGGATACTCCTGATTGTTTCACATTAACTTATTCACAAAATTCTTGTCACTTCATAGCCATGTTTTTCTGCTTCTCCCATCTTTTTCACCATTGCCTTGAAGTCAGTACCCTTTAAAGGCCATGTATCACTAGAAAATGAATGGCATAATTCTAAAGTATTAAAAATTAATTATTTGTAGTACAGTAACATCTAAAAACATTAGTCAATATTGAAGTCTCTGTAGTGCATGTTGTGATCACAATTAGCTGAAGCACCTGCCTGGATTTGATGACTATCATGATTAAATCCTCTAAAATAAATGTTCTTTAAAATAGATGATTAGATCAATATTAATCTATTTAAGACTAATTCCAGCATGAAGCTTTAGTTCATTTTAGTGAATAATGTAATGCAGATGCAATTTTCTAAATGTGTTTTTTAAAAAAGCATTGTCCCTTTTCTCATAGCTTTTACTTTGAGATACAGAATGAGGTTTTGGTGGTGTCCGTTGTAAGCAAATAAGGAGTTACATTTTGCAAGTTAGCACTTTCAGGTTCTGGTGAGCTCTTCTTTCTACTGTATGTTGCTTGCATGGAGTTGGAGGAAACTTAAAACAGAAGGGTGATTCTAAAAATACTATACCACATTGAAAAAGAAAAAAGAAAGGAAAACTAAGATCTGGAGAGCACAATCTGCAAGATTAAAGGCAAATATACCACTTTTCAAATTTATAAAAGTACCTACAAAAGAGAAGTCAACAAAATGTTTTCCATATTCTGCAAAAGAAAAAAAATCCTGGATTCAAATAGCCGCAAAGAAAGTTCAGGTTATAAAGCGCACATATGTTGTCTGAGCCACTGAAATAGGTTCTCCAGTGAGGATTTGCCATCTCCACTTGACATATTCTAGATTTTCAAGTACTATACCAAAACGTTACTGTTATGTGCAGTTTTCTTGGCCAGTGTTGATCCGTGGAAGAAATTTCTTCTAAAAAGATGCCTGTGCAACACCACCACTTTCAAACTGGTCTGTGTGGAGTAGCAGAAATATACTCTTTCCTTGGAATGCTGTGCAGAAATACCTCGGAATTTACATTTTGTGGAAGTTTTGTGGATCATTTTCTCCAGGCAAGGAGTGCTGTGTTATTCAGTCCTGGTAATAAATTATTGGGCACTGTTAAAAAAAGGCTAAACATCTGTGAGGAGAGGTTTAGAGGCATCGCTTGGATGAGCTAGATGATTTCTCAGGGGTCCTTCCATTCCTGTTTTATACAACTCTGTAAACACATACCTTTTAATCTTTGATGATCTGGTTTGGGATTAAGAACAGGAAACTCAGAAATAAGGTAGTTTTTTGAAAATGTGTTTCATCCCCTACCCTGCACATCTAAATCATTAATAGACACCTGCTTTATCAAGTTTTGTTCTACCTTTACAGTTCTGTTCACAAGCTTAGATAAAACCAATTTTTTCCATATGTACCAAGAAGTTTGCCACTCTGTTTGTCTTAAAGCTTAAAATGTATGTTTATTTGTAAGGTACACAGTCTATGAATATAAAAGTTAGCAGCATGCTCCATTTTATATTGGTAGCAATGAGTCAGAGAATAAATGCCTTTTTTTTTCTGTGACCTTAGAAATATGTAGCATCTGTTACTCAAAAGCAGGTGTTGCAGGCACAGTTGTGTAGAGTTTTAGAAATTACTCATTTTAAGGATCTGTATGTGTTGTTTGTGCATATATATTTATATTGATATGGTTGCCATGAAGTTTGATCAACTAAGAAATAAATTGAAAACAAAATTTTATTTTTTAATTTAAGCAATGATTTAATGGGAAAATAAATCTTTGTGTTATGTCCTATCTTTATAAGAAATTTGTGTAATAAAGAAGATAGATTTTAATTTTTTCCATACTAAGATTTGCAAATGTCTTGAATTCATCGATTATTTTCTTTTATATTGATCCATATTTCCTTAAAAAAAAAAAAAATTCAAGAGTAGCAGGCTGTCTTTAAAACAAAATCAAGGCCCTCTTCCCCACTTCTGAGCCTCTATATGAGACTCATGTCATAATTCAGCCAAATATTAAGTCCTTTTTCTGAGACAAAATACACAGTTACTTTGTTCTATTCTTCTCTATTCTTCATAGCAAATTACTGACAAGTTTTCCTAGTGCTCTTTTAAATGCTGCAGATGCTAAATTATATCTGTCCTCTGTAGAAAAAAAAAATTAAAAGGAGGAAGTTGCTGGAAAAATTAGAGGAATTTTTATGGAAAGTGGATTTAGATTATGTGAAATTTTAGGGTTTTGGCAAGTTTGGGTTGTTGCCTGTCTGAGTACTGGGCTACAGCAGATAGAAGAGTGACATGCAGGCAGTTGAACTTACTGCTTGAGTAGTAGCTGGGCCTGGCCAACTGTGCCCACAAATTTGGGATGGCCAGGCCCCCTCCATGGAACTTGCCTCCTGGCACTCTTCATTGCCCGGGCTCCTGTGGGACATTCCAGGCTCAGGTGTTAATGGTTAGCTTTATGTTCTGGGGTGAAGCATTAGACCCAGACATGAAGAGAGCAGCGTGTTTTTAAGAAGAATTCAAGGTAGTTTTATGGAGTGGAAGAACAGCTCATCTACCACAATAGCTAAAGTGTGCTCCTTTTCCATTGTTAAACTGAATGGTGGTTTCAGCACTTTTTTCCTGATGAATCTTGCCTGGAGTGACATTACTTTCACCTGTGTAATACGGGAGTAATTCAGTTCTTCTGTTTAACTTGTAGCTTTTGCAGCTTTGGCTTTTACTCCTGATTTATTGTCCTGTCTGGGACTGTTAACTGATGGGGGATACAAGGATAATAATTGGGTTTGTGAAGTTAGATCCTAAAGTCTGTTCTCCAGTCTCACAGACATACATAAGACCAGACACATGCAAAAGATTTATATTTGTTTAAACAATATTAGAAATGGATAATGGCTTTTCCTGTCCTTAAAAGGACAGGTTTTTGAAGTCTGGAGATTTTGTTAAGATAAACACTGCAAAGAGACTCATGTAAGAAAAGTGGTCGGTACAGATTCTTGCATGAGCACTGAATGCATATTTGCCACAGTGGGTAATGATTGCGAGTACAGTGAATAAGTATACTAACCTGCTTTTATTCCTGATGGGAATAAACAGGAGCATTCCAGGTTCTTAATTGCTTTTCATCATTGCAGAGCAAAATAATAATAATAAAAAACCCCCAACAATCAAAAAAACCCTCAACAAACAAAACACTTAAAAAACTTGACCTATATGAGGCACAGCTGGCTTTTGAGATGATCTCAGTAACTGCATAGTTTTCAGTCAGTTTGCTTCTGTGTAAAGTAAGAAATGCCACAAATTAATATAGTGTGTTTTATCTGGTTTTAGGCTGGTACAGAGGTGTTTCCATTAAGAAGCCCAATGTAAAGGTAAGTGTGAATACATTTTTTTTAATCTAGTGGGAGATTATATCTATTTTGCTATTGGAACCCAGTGAACTTTTTGTTTTCCTTACCCTTAGTATTTTATTTCTCTTAACTTTTTTCCTGTGGGAAGATTGGATTTATTTTCCAAATTGAAAGAACAATACTCACTAGTCGCCCAAAGGATCAGAAACCTTCCTGACATGTAACATGTAATCTTTCCAACACTTATAAATCTCATCCAATTTGGTTCTCTCTATCCTCTATCTCTATCCCCTAAGAAAAGCATAGCTGGGTGATCTTGCACAGCTTAATTCAGGATTTTTAAAGAACACATTTAAGAATTTGCATTATTAATCTAAGACAACTTTCAAAAAAGTCTGATTAAAAAGGATATTGTAAGTTTGTTCTTTTTTCAGATTTTTACAGTTTAACCACTGCATTTGGTTACTTTCCAGTCATATTCCTGTTTTGCTCTTGGAGAACTTGGAGACTGTTCTGATAACAATTTTTTGCGAGTGCATGTATATTTTTGTAAATGTGTATATCCAAACATGTAAATAGTTGCTTCTATGTAAGCATCACTTCATTGTCTTTTGGTTTAAATACAGCTTGTATTTAAAAAGCAGAGAGTACCAGATTCCTCACATTTACCTGTATTACAGAATGTAATATTACCTGTATTATGTTTTCATGACTATAATACTCTTTTAATGGAAAAGCCTACACTCATTTTATGTGTGTTGGTACATCTTCTGCTTGCGTATATGTTCAGTTTTGATAGGAGAGCCCTTCAAACCTTCCTTGGTTTCTTAGGTAATCAGCACAGGATCACAGAAATAAACAGCATTAACTGGAAGTGAACCGAACAAGGAACTGAAGTAGCATTTCTTCCTTTTCCAGATTTTCATGTGGCTGAAAGCACACATATTTACTTTTTTTTTTCCTGATGAAGCCATTCCTGTTAGTCATCTTTTCTCCTTCTGCAATTTCAGTCTTGCCTATGAAAAAGAAGGAATTTTTCTTAGCATTTTGAATCATCTTATTTAGTATTCCTTTCAAACCCCCATGAAAATTTTTCTTCCTAAATCATACTGTTATAAAGCTCTCAAAATTTAAAGCCCACGTTTGGTTACTGACATTCTTGTCAGAGGCTGTCAGCTGGTTTTTAACCTGAAGATTACCATTGCTGATCCTGTATTCGCCACTGAAGTGCAGGCTTACTGTTCTTACACACTGAGTTTGCTCTGAGGATTCAGGGCCATGTGTTTTACAGAGATAATGGAATGCTATGGAAAGTTTGGTTTAAATTACCTCTTTTCCCCATGTCTCGTCACACAAGAACACAACAGCATAGGCAAGGTTCAAATACAACCATCATGAGAACACCAAAAGGCAAATAACCAGAGCTATCCCAAGTGTGTTTAAACAGCTTTTTGCTGGAAAGAGGGAGGAAAATGGATAGCTCCAGGGTATGCAAGTAATACAACAATACTTACCCTAGTGAAAGACTGGTATGGGGGGGTAGACACAAATTTGATGGTGGGCTTTTTGCCTTTGTTTTTTGAAACCTATGTCCTTGTCATCTAATGTAATGTGGCATACTGATAGAGAGGCCCGGTCTGGAAGCATACTGATGCTATGCTGCAAACTTCACGATAGCCACTTTTCTGGCTGTCCCAGCTAGCTTACATCTCTCCAGTAAACGTTCCTGGTGGTTACATCCATTACTCATTCCTTTCTGCTAACTGCAAGCCCTTCTCTGAACTCTTCCTACTTGTCACGGGTTATTCCTGCTTGCTTATCACCTGTTAGTGGATTATTGGGTTTGCACAGTCTTTGCAGTAGGTAGACAATTGTCTAAACTTAAATGTTTTCTTTTAAATCAATCTTGTCCATTCCAAGGCAGCTGTGTAGTATTAGAATGACACCTTTTGATTTGGACCTAGTTGACTTAGCCGTGATTTTTATACCAGAGCATATTTCCCATACAACAGTGTTTCTGAACATTTCAGGAGCTTTTGGGAATGAAGAGTACTCATCTTGAATCTTTGTGTGATAATTTTTATTGGATAGACTTGCAAAACTTCTTTATTAAGAAATTGATCTTTCAAGAAGGTTTGATTCATTGTGCTGTCCTAGTCTAAGGTGGATTAAAATGATCAATTGTGACTAATCTGAGTGTTGACTTTTAACTGTGGCAGCTTCTCTGACACAGTGTTAGGGTTTTTTTAATAGGTATATTGGCAATTATTTATTGTGGCTTAGGATATAAAGGCTAAAAAGTGCAAATGTGTTTTTCTAACTTACAGACTTCTTTCTCCTGCAGGGGATTTTTCCTGCAAACTATATTCACTTGAAAAAGGCAATCGTCAGTAACAGAGGGTGAGTATTTTTCCTTCTTTCTCAGAAGCTGCAGTGCTTCTCATCTAGAAGGGAATCTAAGAAATAGTTATTAAAATTTATAGAGTGATTTTAGTTCATTTTATCTTTTGTTGTGTATTAGGGTTTGAAAATTAAATGTAATTCTGCAGAGCTTTGGGGCTTTTTGGTTTTTAATACAGCAAGAATCAATTCTGTTGGTTACTCCTGTTCACTTCTGCTCATAAAACTGGGACTTCAGAGGTATCATCTGAAACACACGTATTTTAAAGAACTCTGTATTTTTCATTTCTGCTTGTTTCATCGCTGGCAAAATTCTATATGTTCCTGTTTGTTATGGAGGCACTGGCGTGTAGACAGCCCATCTTGTTTATCAGCAGATTTTCACTGAGACATAACTGACAAGGTAGCTATGCTACTTTGAAACTTTTCAAAAGGATCCAACCCTCCACACCTCAAGCCAAAGAATGACCGGAGTACACTCTGCTGAAAATATTTTACCTTCATGGTCTTTGTATGTAGCTCATATGCTGCTAGAGGTAGGTTTAATTTAGTTAATGTGAATGGCAATACTGATGGCAACGTAATGTTGGAGATTTTACTGTGTGTAGGCTCTGTAAGCTGCAAAGTTCCCTCTGAGATTGACTGAGTCTCCTGAAATCAATATCTTACATCTTCACTGCTGCTCTTACCTGCATATTCTACATTAAGGCCACTGTCGGGAGATTTTTAAGTGCAGCATTTCAGACAGTGACCCAAGGCAACAAATTAAATGAGGAAGATAAAACTTATTAAATGGCATTTAGTGAAGTACCTGTAGAAAAATATGAGACTTCTGATAGTCTTGAATTGTATGTTTATCCATAAAGAGACTGAGTAAAGATTTTAAGGGCAGCTGTACTACTGATGCTTCATAACTTTGGGGTGTAATAAAATTATATATATTGCATAGAATGACTACTCCTAACATGTACTCTCCTGAGGGGGAAGACCAGTTTCCTGCAATCTAGTTAATTAGTACTTGAAGTTAGTTCAGAATTTTTAAAGGGCAACCAGTTCAGGATATTTAGATACTACTAGGGAAGTCAATGTACATTTTTAAAATAAGTATCAAAGACTGGTATACCAATTGATACAACAGAACGTAATACGGTTCTGAACCAGAGATCAGGGTTAGTTCATGTTTTGGTAAAAGAAATTCTGCCCCTGTATTTAAGAATATATCCAAAGTGCCAGTATAAACACTTGTGACGTAACAGACCATTGTATATAAAGTTCTTATATTTGAGTCATAGACCCAATGTAATGTCATTAATATGTGGGTATAATGGAGGAAGTGCAGGGTTATAGGAATGCAAAGCATTACATTTACATGGTTAAATGTAGTCCTGATGTGCGTTCTCTTTAAATCCAGGCATACTATTGAAGGCTGATCTTCCAAAAAGCTTTATTTTTCACTGATGCTAAAAGTTTGTAAATCCAATTCTAAAAATGATCTTTAGAAGAACATCCTTCTTTGGTTTTGATTTTTTTCTTCCCATAATTAGCTAAAGTATATTGTGCAATTCCTTTCATCCTTTAGTTTTCTGTGGTTTCTTAAAGGGATGTTGAACTATTTTGAATCCCTTCCCTGTAATGGCATTTTACAGACATCTGAAAAGAACTGAATTTTCAGCTAGAAGTGGTTGTGGCATCATTTTTAATGTTGTTAGCGTAAAGCAAACTTTTGATGATATATACTAAATGCAGAATTTTCGTTTAACCATTGAAATGATCTTGGAATATGACCTAAAGAAAAGCTGTTGTGATTTTCATCATATTCTTAGTGTTGTAATTCAGATCACAAGCATACTCTGTGGAGTTTTGTTAAAGCATAAATTGAGATTTCCGAGTCTTACTGTGGCCCAATTTGAAAAAACAAACCAATCCCCAAAACCAACCAAACAAAAACATTGCAGGAGTAGAATAGAGCACAATCTCAGATGCCAAGTATCTCTCAGTATTTCAGTCTCTCACAACAAAATGGTGGAAAGATAAGGTCACTGGCATAATAATAGAAAAAAATTGTGATCTGTCCTAGTCTCCTGGTATGTATGTATATGAATTGGTGCTTTCCAGTCCCATCTTTAGTGGGTTGAATGCATACCTGATAGGACTATGCCAGGTTTTTAAGATAGTGATGCTTCTAACATATGTATATTTTGGTTCTTAATATAAGATTTACTTATGTCATTGATGTGGATCTGAGTTTTTGGTAGCTTGGAAATGAAGAATTTAAGCTTTTGTTTGATAAGTTTTCTGCTTCAAGAATACATAGAGACATACAGTGACTTAACTTCATCATCCTCTCCCCCATCACTTGCTGCTTTTGGCTCCAGCTAATGTGGCACAATTATTTCTAGAAAGAATTTTCAAAAGGGAAATATTGCCATGAAAGTGAGTGGCTTTTTTTTAATGACTGTGTTCTCTTTTAAAAACAAACAAACAAACAAATGCCCAAACAACAAAAACCCAACACCTTTCAGAATTAATTACATCTCATTGTTTGTGTATTTACTTCTTAGCCGTTTAACTCTGCACAAAGGACAGAAGAAATAGCCTAAACGGGTTATGGAAATGGGGAGTTTATAGCTTCCCTTCAGGAGAATTTCAAAGTAGCTGTACACACAATTGTACTGCTGAAGAGGAAGGGGTGAGTGTGCTTCATAGTTGTGAGAGACAGCCTCTGCAGCACATCCTTGACGCTACTTGTCCCAAACCACCTTTTGAGCCAGTATTTTTCAGTACTGCTACTTTAGGACCTATGGAAAATTGTTCCAACATGGTGCGTTTCAGAAACGTGTTGGGTTTTGTTTTTGTTTAATTCTCCCTCTTTTAAAAAAATTGCTGAAGGAGCAGAAGCTTGAAACACCTTAATTTTACAGTGTCTGACACTTGTTTCAGTAATAGCATTCAACATAAAGGGCAAGTGAAGGCACTAATGGCTCAGATAATATAATGGTATTACAGTACATACATTAGTTATCACATTCTTGCACTTCAGTGTGATGAAAGAGACAGCTATGCTTGGCTGGCATGGACCTGTTGGAGTGGGTCCAGCAGAGGGCCACAAAAATGATCAGAGGGATGGAACGCCTCTCCTGTGAGGAAAGACTGAGAGAGTTGGGTGGTTCAGCCTGGAGAAGAGCAGGTTCTGGGGAGACCTTATTGTGGCCTTTCAGTACTTAAAGGGGGCTATAAGAAAGATGTGGACAGACGTTTTAGTAGGGCCTGTTGCAATAGGACAAGGGGTAATGGTTTTAAACTAAAAGAGGTTAGATTCAGTCTAGATGTAAGGAAGAAATTTTTTACGATGAGAGTGGTGAAACACTGGCACAGGTTGCCCAGATGACCTTTAAAGGTCCCTTCCAACGCAAACCATTCTGTGATTCTCTGTCCTGGGTTCAGCTGGGATAGAGTTAATTTTTTTACAGGAACCTGGGAGGTGGGGGGCATGGCCGGGGCAGCTGACTTGACCTGGCCAAGGAGCTATTCCATACCATGGGACATCATGCTCAGTATATAATTGGGGAGCGGGCCAGGGGGTGGGCTCTTCTTTTCGGTGGGGGAAGTGGCAGAGCGTCGGGTCCCGGGTGGTGAGCAGTTGCACTGTGCATCACTCTTTTTGTATACTTTTTCATTAGTACCGTTGTTGTTGTTGCAATTTCTTTGTGTTGTTCCAGTAAACTGCCTTTATCTCAACCCTCGAGGTTCCAGGTTTGTTTGGTTTTTTTTCCTCTCCTCCGTCTTCCCCCCATCCCCCCGGAGGGGGGGGCGGGAGGAGTGAGTGAGCGAGCGGCCGCGTGGTCCTTTGTTACCGGCTGGGCTGAAACCACGACATTCTCCTTTAATGGATATGGAGGATCTTGACTACAAAGGGACAAGTCCTATTCTTTTGATTAGAGGATAGCTCACTCGGGTTTCATATGCAATATTGAAAAAGTCTTCTGAATAGGAAGGGTTAATAGATGGTAGATCTTTTGGGTTGTTAATGATATTGGCCAACATATTCATTGGAGGGAAAAAAGTACTGGACTGGCTTAGAGAGAAGGGATACAAACTGTGAAGGACCCCACTTTACAGGCAAGTTAATTTAACTTGCTATAATCATGCAAAGTTTTTTCATTGACCTTGATTAGAATGAAATTATGTATTTTGAACAGGTAACTAGGAAATGCTTCCCATAAGCTGACTCTTGTGGAATGTAATGGAGGAACAGTTGATATGACTCTGGGGTTGCTTCAGTGTTACAACAGACAAGATGGTCCTCTTAAGATGTTTTCCTTTATGTTGAACAAAGTCAAACAAATTCAAGTTCTAGCATTTTACAAATTACTATGCTATTTATTTCTTTTTCTACCTTCTCCAGGGTACTTTTCCTAATTTTTCCTCCTTTTCTTGTATAGGCAATATGAAACAGTTGTTCCACTTGAAGATTCTGTTGTGACTGAAGTCACAGCAACACTGCAGGAATGGGCTGTGCTCTGGAAACAGCTGTATGTGGTAAGAACAGCACCCTTCTCATTCTACTTTACTTCTCAAATATCTCGGGATAGGTCGTTTGCATTTCAGTCCATTAGGAAAAAATCATAATCAATATAAGAATTGTTAGATTCATTTTATCTAGTGGGGGGTTTGCAAACTGCAGAATCACTGATCATGCGAGTTTCACATGAGCTATGTTGGAAATTTCAGCAGTTTTGAAATTATGCCTTCAGATCTGAAAGCTTCATTGTTTAAACCCCCCCCAATTTTAAAGTTTTCTTAAATATGTAAGAAATAATACATGTGTTTAGTAACACAAAATGGAAGACTTCTGTAAGTCCCATCAAAGACTTCAAAGAATTATTCAGCGTAGTCTGTGAGTATTTGTTTTTAGCATCTAGAGTTTGACAAAGGAAGAATTCAGAGGTCTTTTTGTATGATTGTTCCTTCATCTTTTAAAAATAAACAGTCAGGATAAGTGTATTGAGTTTTATACTCATCTATTTTATATTATTTTCAGTTGCTGCCACATAATGTCACCTACTGCTTTCATCTTTGTTCTTCTCTTGACTTTTTTAATGGCCAAGTCCCACGGAACAGGAAATAAAAAAACTTGCACATTTGAAAGTATTTTTTTCCTGGGTTGGTTGGTTGGTTTGTTTGTTAGTTTCCTCTTTTTAGCTTAGTACTTACTAGCCATAACTGTAGGATTAGGATCAAGAACTGTAGGTGGTACAGGCATGATTTCCTTACTTTAGAGAAATAGCACTACATAGAGCTGCAGCAGCTTTGTTTCCTTATTTAAACCTGAAGTGACAGTGGTTAGATATCTAACAAATAAACACGGAAAAGATCCAACTAAATGAGTCTAGTGTATCTCTATCATAACCAGCCATGTTCCGTACTCCCTTCAAAAAGCAATCAAGTCTATTATGAAATTAGTTTTACTTTTGTTGCTCCCACTTCTTCTATGGGGATCATATGCCTCTGAAGAAATTTTCTTGGAAAGGAGCATCCAATTGAATTGTGGGGGGGTGGGGTGGGTGGGTGGAGGGCACGCATGGCACATGGTATATATACTCTTTTTATACTACTCTTACACCTAGTACTCCTCCTTTTTCCATTTCAAATACCTACCTCTCTGGTGTATGTGAATAAAGCAATCTTTTCTGTTTTCTTCCTGTAAGATTTTCTCTCTCCCCAGTGTCAGATGAGGAAGACAACAGTAATACTGACAATGGTATTGAATTGGAGAAAGGGGACTCGTTTTACCTACAAATGAGTTATACTTCCTTTCTACGAATCTATTTCTTTTTTATTGTTAAAGTCAATTCCCTGAGCAGAGGGAGAGAGCAAGCTCTAGCTATAAACTTTCAATTAGTGATTTTCTTTCTGGGACTGCTTTCTATTCTAGCTCATTATACTTATTATAGCATTGCACACAACATTGTTGTATTCTTAAATAACAGGGGAAAGAATTTACTATTTTCATAGAACTTTGGAAGGAGGCATCTGTTCCATGACAAGAAGAAATGGGCAGAGCTTCAGAGTAGGAAATAAATAGTTTTGTGGTATGTTTTTTCCAGAAATTAGAAAAAAAAAAATTCTAATATAGAAGTAGTCACAGAATTGTTTAGGTTGGAAGGGACCTCTTGAGATCATCTAGTTCAACTGCCTTCTCAAGTAGGTTCAGCTAGACCAGGTTGTCCAGGACTGCATCCAGGCAGGTTTTGAGTTTCTTATGAATGGAGACTCCACAAATTCCCTGGGCAAAGCTGTCAGTGTTCGACAACCTTCAGCGGTTTTTTATGTTCAAGACTACTGATGTAGTACCATAGCCTTTCTGACATGAAAGAACAGTCTCCACTATTGTTAGGTGGGTAGCAGAAATTTGTCCCATTTACAAACTGTAAATTTCAAGCCTGAAAAAGTGTACAGAAGTGCACAAATGGATGTGGCAGAGCTGGTATTATGATTTTATAATTGGTATTCATGCTAGAAGCTATGTTGTAAGGTCGTATCTTAAAATATATTAAGATACTAAATGGAAATACTTGCTTGTTGTTGGATCAGCACCAGCAGAAATTTTTATTATTCCCAAAATCTAAGAAATCTAATTAATGTTATTTATCATGCTACTGTGCCTAGTCAGCTTTGTAGAAAAGTTCCTTACTGTAGTGAAGTTTCAAATGCTAGTTGTTACTGCAGATGCTTTCAGTAGGTCAGCACCTATAAATGGTAACAGTAGGCACTTCGTTATTTAGTAGTATTGCAGGGCAAGACAACTGCCAAACAAGATGTACAGCATCTCTTAATATCTCTGAATAGGCTGAAATGTTCATCTCCTGCTTTTTGTCAAACTTCTTACTTGGATTATACTTCGAAAGACCAAGTTTGTTTCAATTAAAAATTCCAAGAAATGGCTTTACTCTAATATCATTGAGAAACATTACAAGGTTTGTCTTTGCCTTTCAGTTAAACAATAGGAACTGGAATGTAATGCCCAGGAATCCTGGAGCGATTAAAACACTGCCTGAAGAAGGATGCTATGTAGCTCCAAGATAAAATAACTCAGCTGTAAAAAAATTGGAGGGAGGATAACAGTGAGAAATGGAAGGGCAAAGTGAAGCACAACTTTGAGAGAGTTGTAGAAAATCAGTTCATGTAAAATGTTGGCAATCTTCCTCGGTTCCTTCTGACCACAGAGAGTCTGTGCTATTACTAGGAAGAAGCTGTGCGTGGGGAAGCTTGAATAGGTTTGAGTTACAACAGTTGTGCGGTAAATTTAGTTTGTATGTCTGTGAAATATATATTGGAAAGATTAGTCTGAGTTTGCAATACTACACAGGGCTGTGATATTCTTGTAATTTTTGTTATCAGGGTGAAAGCAAAGTGATAGTCTTAGTAGAACTAGAAGCTGAGTGTGGAGGAAAAATAAAGGAAGGGCCGAATTTGAAATAGAAAGTTGTATGGTGTGTTCTTTACTGTAATATCATGTTATGCTCTGAGTAGTTGGATTCTGATATCATAACGCTTTAAAAGCTAACAGAACAATAAGTTTTTTTTGAAAATGCAGGAGGTTTCAAATTGGAAAGGGAAAGGGATGCAAATAATACTGGTATGGAAGCTATCAGAATTTGTTATTTATATTGGGTGGGTTTTGTAGCAGTAATGATAACCTAGTTAATTCAATGCCTACCTAAAAATCACCTTTTTTTGTTACTGAGTAATCAGTAATAGAATTTAAATATTTAATATTTTTAAAGGAGTAAAGATGGTACGACTTTGATGGTTCTGGGGACAGACTTTTTAGTAGGGCCTGTTGCAATAGGACAAGGGGTAATGGTTTTAAACTAAAAGAGGTTAGATTCAGTCTAGATGTAAGGAAGAAATTTTTTACGATGAGCGTGGTGAAACACTGGCACAGGTTGCCCAGAGAGGTGGTAGATGCCCCATCCCTGGAAACTCTCAAGGTCAGGTTGGATGGGGCTCTGAGCAACCTGATCTAGTCGAAGATGTCCCTGCTTGTGGCAGGGGGATTGGACTAGATGACCTTTAAAGGGCCCTTCCAACCCACAACATTCTATGATTCTATGAAAAGAGCACATTTTTTTCCACTATTAGAATATGTAGGCTGTGTGCAGACAGATACAGTGTCATGACACTGGAAAATAAAAAAGCAGTTCTTCACTTTCTGATCTGCCTGTATGCAGGCTTCTAAGATGAGCACAGAAACAGGAAGATTTAGTAACTACTTTCTGTCAAAAAAGGTCACTTTTCTATTTAACCTAGTTGGTTTGGATTTTCCTATATTCACAGCTGTTGTATAAAATCTTTGGGAGGGAGTTCATAGGAACTGAGTGT
This sequence comes from Haliaeetus leucocephalus, assembly GCF_000737465.1. Taxonomy (NCBI): domain Eukaryota; kingdom Metazoa; phylum Chordata; class Aves; order Accipitriformes; family Accipitridae; genus Haliaeetus; species Haliaeetus leucocephalus. The sequence goes on along the minus strand of NW_010972584.1, from coordinate 783,406 downwards.
TGAAAATCTGTACTGTGTAAACACTGTATATTGAGTTGCTCAACAATATGGGTAGTTTCTGATAACTACAGCTGTGACCAGATGTGTGTGTGTATATGTGAGTGTATGTATACACATACAGACACATATGTATGTATATTGTCACTAAGCTTATGGACCCTGTATCTTGTGTTATAGTTTTGCCTGGCTCAAATACTCCATATTGTTCTTTAGATTAATTTGGACAAGATACCTATTTTGTTTTGTGGGAAGCTGAAGAAATTTAGAAGAAGGTTCTGCTTATCCTTTCTTAGCGTTACAAAGGCTCATAAACAAAAGATGCCAGTGATTCCCTTCCCCAATACTGTACTTAATATATGGAGTGGCAGAGGAAAGAAAAGTAAGATTATTATTGGTGCCACTATGGGAAGCTGAGCTTGTTCTTGTGACTGCTCCAAAGGGACAAGGAAGAGAGAGCAGAAAAGCAAGAACAAACCTTGGAGAGACTTCTGTAGGCAAAGAGGTGGATAAAGATGCAAAATTGCATTTGTTATGGTGAAATGTGTGTGGCTTTTATGTAGTTGCCCAGACCAGTGTATGACTTCTATTGAGACAGCAAATAATACCGATAAGGTAGATAACTTTCTTTCTTACCCTGTATGTGTTGATAAGATTTGTTATTTTTATACTACTTCTAAATAAAGGATCTGCAAGTTCTCTGAGAGCTTTCGTTAATTAGGTCAAACAAGACTCCTGTGAGTTGTTAAGTCAGCTAAAGAGATCACTGAAACTCACAGTTGGAGCATAGTAGCTATTTTAACAGCAAAAAAAAAATTCCTCAGAGTTTAAGATGTGATGTGAGGACTATTTCTGTTGAAACAGCAGATGACTGTAGAGACACCAAACATAATTGCCCAATTTAGAATTTGGTCAGCTCAGTAAAGGCAATTTGCTACTTTTGTGCAGAAAGGGGGGGGGGGGGAAGCGTGGAGTGACTTCTCATTTAGTTTTAGGAATAAGACCTAATGGTGTTGGGAGTAGATGGAATTTTTTCCAGCTTTGTCTGAAACAAATTTCCTATTGGCTCCTTTTAAATTTTCTGAGGATCCTATCAAGGAAAAGAGAGTGGATTAAAGGACTTGGTGCAATTGAAGCTATCTGGTTTGGGTCTTTTAGGGTGTCCACAAAAACTTGAAGCATTAGTTCAAAACTTGTTTTAAAAAAAAAAAAAAAAAAAAAGGCCATTCACTAAATCACTAATGTAGTCTATGTAGTCTACTCTTGTAGTGGAGTATTTTGAGATATTTTTATTTAGTAAGATGCCTTTTGCTTCATACCTAATAAAACATGGAACTGCTGATGCATTTTCTAAAATACGTTGTCAGACAAAAAGTCTGGTATGATCTAAAATGGACATGCTGCATCTGAGGTCTACTTCAGAAGGTCTCCTTTGAAGGAACAGAATTCCTTCAAGTCAAGGCTGAGCATGTTTCATAGACACTTAGAGTTCTGTGCAAGCAAACTCCTGGAAAGATGAGGTATTTGTACTGAGACGTATTGAAATGGTATTGCACATACATGTGGTCCTCTTTCCTTTTTCTGAGTAATTTTCACGGTTACCTGCAAATAGGAAATTCCTTTAGGGCGGTTGATCAGGCATTGTGAGAGAGACATCTAAGAAGACTCTTAAGAGCTTGTCTGGCCCCAGTTGACAGTAACAGAGAGAATCAAAGTTATCACTTTATTATCCATAGTCCTGTGTTCTAATGTTCAGCAGTATTATGGATAATTTTATATCTTTCTATGCTTCGAGTAGAGGATGGATCTTCATGGAGTGGCCAGGAACTCAGATACGAGTTTGAGGCAGGTGATAGTCTTGTTAAGTGCTGCACAGAATATAAAGGAAAGTAAGAGTAAATATTTTGACTTTCATTAGCATCTAGTTCTTCAGTTTCTCAAAGGGAACAGTGCTCTGGGAAAACATCTGATTGCCTAGCAACCTAATCAGAGGCTTTTAGCAGATTTGTCATTTGATTACTAGAAAATACTTGAACATTTTTCTTGATTGGGTTGTAAAGGGTATGTGCAGAATGATTTGGAGAATACAGAATGATGAATACTCCGGTGTTGTATGCATAAAGTGGATATTTTTATAATTCGGTATGTTCAGTCATGGAAGGGGAAGCTGGAGATAAATCATAGAACAGCCCAGGTTGGAAGGGATCTCAAAAGATCATCAGGTTCAACCTTTTGTGGGAAAGGGAGCCTAGATGAGACTATCTAGCACCCTGCCCAATCGCATTTTGAAAACTTCCAGCAATGGGGATTCTACCACGACCGTAGGGAGGTTGTTCCAGTGAATGATTGTTCTTACTGTGAAAAATTTTTTTCTTATATTGAGACAAAACCTCTCCCGGTACAAATTAGACCTATTGTTCCTGGTCTTCTCCATGTGCCTCTTTGTGAAGAGAAAGCCTCCATCCTCTTTGTAGCCGCCCTTTGTGTACTAGAATACTGTGATGAGGTCCCCCTGAGCTGCCTTCTCTGGGGAGAAAAGACCAAACTGCTTTTGTCTGTCCTCGTAGGGCAGGTTCTCCAGCCCTTTGATGATCTTCGTGGCCCCCTTTTGGACCCGTTGCAGTCTGTCCACGTCTTTCTTGAATTGTGGGGACCAGAATAAAGACCACAATATAGAATTGTTGCAGTGTGATTTGCGTCTACTCATTACCTTAGCCAGTTAGACGTTTTTGTACCCCAAATCGTAGGCTTTTATGCTGCTTAGATATGTTGTCTTTGGAAAGCTGAGTAAAATTCCTTCTCATGCTTTGTTAAATTGAGACTTGTGTTTACATAAATTCATTAGCTATGGTTTCCTGGAGGTCTTCAGTGGATGTCATGACCTCTACCGTTCTTTGGTGGAACGGTCCTCATGCAGAATCTACAGTTAATATTTATTAGGACACTGCCATACAATGCAATCCATTTCAGTACATCTCCACATTTAGCACTAACTTGCTGAAGTTCAGTTTAAGTGCTTCATACTTTAAGATTATAAAGGATTCCCATAATTACTATGTTTCCTTTCCTTTTTTTAAGAGATTTAATGCAGTCGATCTCTTGTAGTGATTTGTGGAAGTCTGTGAGTTTTAAGGAATTGGAAGTAGGCATCAGTTTTTAAGAGAGTAAAATAAGATTAGTTTGTAAGCAAGTCTTATATCATTAAAATTTGAAAAATGATAATTGGTTTGAAAATTGCTTTCCTTTGAAGACCGCAGAACTTATGGCTAGTTTATTGGATTTAAAGAACAGAAAAACAAGGACCAATATATGCAGTATGTTTCACCTTTCATTTACTTCCACATACAGATTTATGATATCATTTCAGATTATTAGGATCACATAGACAGTTCTTATATATTTTCAAACAAACAAAAGGTTAAGTATAAAACAAAACCTACTAAGTATTAATGAGACTGTATGGGTGGAATATATGTTTTGAGTTACCATGGAGATGGATAGATTTTAATGGATTTTAAAAATAAAGACAGAATTAAATGTAAGTCACCTTCTGGTGTCCTTGGCAAGTCCTACTGTGACAAACTATGTGCAGGGTTTTTTTTATAATTTCTTGCTTTATAGGAGAATGTTATTTAGTCATTGATATGGGAGGTCATAATATGCTCTTTTATTTTGGTAAAGAGAAGAGAATAGTTGCCTTCCTGATAATTAAATTCACAGCAAATTATGGGGGGGGTGGGGTTGAAGGGGTTTTTTTTGAGATTAATTTTAATTTTTTTAAGTATTAGCTAGTTTGTAATTAACAAAGAGCTCTTTCCTTTTAGAACAATATCCAGTCTACCACATGCTGAAAACAGTGCTGCAGTATAGATGTAAAGTACATGTGCAGTATTAAAACGTGAGAATTTGATTTTCTTGAATGCTGGCTTAAGACTAGCTGCGAACATACAACCAGCAAGGAAACAGAATAGAATTTACTCAGGGGAAACCAGTGGCTGACCTGCAGATGATTTCAAACTACTTCTTTTGCACTGTAAACATACTGAACACTTAATTACATTAGACCAGGAAAAGAAGGTTTTAATCAGAAAATCCAAATAGGAATTTGAGAGTTTATTCATCTGTAACTGGAGAGACTCACCTGGGTTGTTCCAAATATGATGTTATGACAGAATTGCATTTGAAATAGAGGCAAATGGTAGTGTGGTTTGATTTTAGTCTTCCAAAGATGTATTTTGAGGAAACATGGTGGTTTGGTTTGGTTTGGTTATTAAAGAATGGAAAATTAGAGGAGGGGGGGAAAGGGGTAGAGGAAACTGGCAATCTGGCTTTTTGGAGTGAGTGAGTGAGCACGCTTGTGTGCATGTATAGAGCTTAGAAGGAAAAAGCCTGATCATCTGTAGTGGGTATTTATTGGAACTAAAAAGACGGTTTGTTGGATTTCATTTTATAGAAGACAGATATTTTTTTTTTTTTAAGAGAAAAGCAAAGAACATCTGTCCTTTTGGCAGTGCGTATGGTACTGCTGCCCATGCGGTATCAGGAAGTGTCCTTCAGTCTTACCCTGATTTATGTTACTTTCTGTTTTTTCTATCCTTAAGACATGGGGAGGAAAAGGTAACTAACATATAATAATTATAATTATTAATAATAATTGTAATTTTAATATGTATATATATAACACAATTATATACATTTTCTAAGGGGATTGGGTAACAAAGTTTCATGGGTGGGAAGGGTGGAAAATCAGGCTTATGAGAATTAGTGTATGCACAGGTGTACTAAAAACCTTGTGGCTGGAGCGACAGAGAACACTAGCTGCAGCAGTGGCCTGCCAAATTTGATTACTCTCTGCATTGTTGCATTTGGCTGGAGAGGAGGTAATGGTTGATTATTGTGTCCTCCTAAACAAACAGGAATAAAAATGCATCTTAATTTAAAAACTCAGTGGTAAGTCTGGCAAATGGATAGAAACTTAATTTTACATAAAGTATTAAGGTGAAAAATTAAAACATTTAACACTATTATTAAAAACCAGTTTCTTCTTTATTATTTCAACTTCCAGCCACATGATTCTGTATATACTGTAGAGATAACTGGTAAATAAAAACCGTACTAAAAGTGTAAGTAGGGTTGCAAAGGCAAGCATTCAAGAACCAGGGAAATGTCGGTGTTCTCGGTTTAGTCTACTTTTTATGTAAGAGCTATGATAAGACTTCTAATTTTGTGGTCACTTACTGTATGGTATATGGCAATGCCGCTGTAAACACCCTTCCTTCCTCATGTTTCAGCCATTCTCCAATGAATACTGAGCATGACTTCCAGAAAGAGGGAGAGCCACTCTTAAAGTGAAGAAAATGCAATGCTTCCTTAGAAGGTTCTGACCTTCCATCATCCGTGTCGATATTATAGGAGATACCACAAGCTAGTCACACTTTCAAACTTAAATCTCTCTGTAAAACCAAGATAATAGTATCTCTAGTCTTGCATGTATTTTCACAAAAATGTTGTAGGTTTGAAGCACTTAGATGCTGAATGTTATGTAGAAATCATTAGGAATGGGGAATATCTGCCTTCATGGTAAGGTTTGAATAATTGTTAGTAAACTAAGCCCTAAGAACCATACACTGAGACACAAATAATAACGAAAATTTGAATGGCTGTTCATTAATGGGCCAAAAAAAGAGAGGTTCTGCATGTGGTCATGCAATTAAAAACCATTGTAAAGCAGATGTCCAGGAGCCAGGGCTAATTTCAGTTATTGTTTATCCTCGTTTTCTCGAGTAATTGACTTTCTCTTTGTGTCACTTTCTCATAACATGTTTTTTGTGAATGTTGGAGTGAAAAATGGGGAAATAAATATAAATTTTATCTTTGGAAACCGCTCACATAATTTTTTAAATTGATTGCATCTTAGTTTTGAGTTAATAGTGATTCATGGCCTTTGGAGAAATGCGTTCTCCTTTCAGAAACTCTTCAGTCTGTTTCCTAAACTTTTATTGTTTAATAGAAGTTATCATACTATGTTTTACACATAAAGATTGCTTAAAATAGAAGGAATACAAAGAAAGAAAAATAAAGAAATTGGGAGAGGTTTCTGCGAGAGAACTGTAACTTAGCTTCTCACATTTTTTGTATTCATCTTCCTGTAAACTTCATGGTCGTTTTGTTTTGTTTCATTTTTAACTTAGAAGCAGAGCCTTGTGCTAGCTGATTGTTCACAGATACAGCTTTGGTTTTAGTCATAAATGTTGATTAAATATTAAAAAAATACTGATTGCCAAGTTTGATTTCAAAGTCTTTAGCTGCTATCACTGCAATCACTGTGGTGTACAGTAAGAGCTCCTTCAGGTAGTGAAGATACGTGATGATTGTACATTTACCCCTAAAAATAACATACTGCCTTTGAGGGGGGGAAAAAAAAAATCTATCAGATGATATGAAAAGTTAACTCCAAAAGATAAATGAATTCAGGGCACCCCGATGGCTTGTAAAACAAATACCCATTTCTTTTTAGTGTCTGTACTCGCTGCCACTAGTAGCTCAAGATCTAATGTGTTTAGATGAGATCCAATACGTATTACAGAAAAAACTGTTGCTGAAATAATGGAAAGTATAAGTCATGTGTAGGATTATATTATTTTCTGATAATAGCCACTGATATATGTATACCTTTTTGTATCAGTGGCTTCCTGTTGATGTGGTCTCTAGTTTGTTTTCCTTCAACACAAATGCATGTGCAAAGGGCGCAGCAAACGCTAAAGGTACCTAAACGCTACTCCGCCAAATATTGCATCTCGCATGTGTGTGTGGCTGAGAGTGGCTTCTGTGGGTGTTGCACAAGCAAGTACAGAGGCACAGGAAATTTAGAAACCCCTATTCTAGGGGTGAGGGGGTAAGTAATAGCTTTGGATCCAAAGAAATTTAATTGCTTTTTAAAAACGGTATTTAAAGTCCACTCTTTTGCTTCAAGTCTTATCCTCAGCAGTTAAGATTGCATGCAGGTGTGACTTGTCACAAGGCTTTCTAGGGCTAATATAACTATATTAATTCTTTCTTTTCACTGTGTTTTGCTGAGCTGAAAGGATTTTGTGTGAACTTTGGAATGTCCCTGAGCTGAAAGGACTTTTCATAAATTTGGAAGATTCTGAGTCCCAAGTTCTTTATCTGAAGTTGTTTTTTTTTTTTCAGTAAAATGACAGTAGTTTCGATTCGAAGACCTTTACATAGCAGGGAAAATAGCGGTATCTTTTCTGTTCTTTGGCGTTTGAGCATTAGCTGTTTGATCTAAATAAATTGCAGTCGATGGAGCAAGTTTCAGCTTATTCTTTCAGAGATGTTCTTAGAGGTGATGGGGAATTTGTGAATGCTTGCTCTGTAGTCTATCCAAGAGCAGGCATTCAGAAATGAAGCTGAGATTGTGTCCTTTCAGAAGGAAGGGGAGACTGTTACTTAATACCTCTCTGGACTTTTCATGCTGATGTAAGCTGGCAGTGCTGCTGAAAGAGGCCGTTTGTGTCCCTCCTGTCCCCTCCCGCGCTGTGACCCCTTCCCAGCCTGTCCTTTCTGGCAGTGGGCAGTTGGGTGGGCAGCCAGGGAGTGGGCTGAGGAGCTGCACGTTCCTGTCCTGTCACTTGGCCCGCGATTAGGGGGAGTTTGAGCTTCTCCTTTGTTTAATCCAGTAGCTAATACCTTTTGATAGAACTGTTACAGTGATGTTTATCAAAGATGCAGGTTTATAATTATTATAGTACTGTAAGTCTTTCTTTGATTTAAGAATAATACTTACAATTTTCTTTTATGAATTAGCTTAAGCTCAGTTTATTGTGTACAGGTGCATATATTGTCAGTGTTTTCTGATACAGCAGTTAAAGTACTAGTAGTGATCCTGGTGCTATTACTTTTCCACATCTTCTATTACTGACAGCATTTAATATTTTCTTTTGAGTCAGGGTAGGCCAGTAAAGGGTTGAAGGCAGTCATTTTATTTTGGGAATCCATCTGTATCTTCCTCCGTCATTTTTCCTGATAGCCTCAGAACTTGAGGTAATTAATAAAGTCTTTTTGTTCTTTATATGACCTGGTAATCTTAGCCATCTTGCAGAGTGCATACTGAAGCAGCACTGAGTTACCATTTTTAAGGAGTAAGGTAGTAACATCTTTGGTCTCAGAATTTTTGTTTTGACCTGAATAGCTCAAGTTTAATTTGAAGTGCACAGGGCCAGTTACCTTCCACAGTGAGATAAACTTCTGCAGTTTCTCTGCAGGTGAGATTCCTGCCTAGTGAGTACCTAGTGATTGTAAGTGGTTTTACTGATACTATCAAATGGACTTGTTATTTTCCTATTAGAGGGATATACTTGGAAACCTGCTCAGATAGGATTTAATGAATTTCTAAAATGTAGCATAGAATAGTGGCTCGTAGTACTAGAAGAAGGTTAACTTTCTGGGAAAGAACTGTAGCAAAGGTTTCTTTTTTGTGTGTTTACTAATGAAAAGGAAGCTGTAAAGAAACAGGTGTATGGCAGGTTTTAATGAATGTGATGATAGAGTTAATGAAATTACTGTCAATAAAAACATTAATTATGGAATATTTGGTAGAATGGAAGAGAGGGGAGAAGAAAAAAAGGTCTTAACCACTGTGTTGGGTTGTTTTGTAACAACCGAATAACTTTAAGAGTATTGTATGTAGATATTACTAGTATCTTCATTTCATTTAAATATATGTGGTGACAGAAACTTTTGATCTTGGAAGTTATTCGTGCATGTGCTGGATCCTTAGATATGGTATATTTTTAATATTTTAAAAATATAATTAAAAAAAAAAGCTGTTTTGTCACTTGAATAGGGAGGTACATATTACTTAAACATTGTGTGCTTTTTTAGAAGACATCAAACCATGTCGTCTTTCTCCTGCTCAGTCAAAAAGATCTGTACAATGTGGCAGATCAGTTCTGAATTGGCACAGCGCTGTGCTCTGAAGACCAGCCCTAAGTTTCTCAGAACTCATGTCAATTATTCAATGGACCTCAGATGTTAAAACAAACAAACAAAACCCCCATCCTAAACATTGGGAAACTTTGATTTGTACTTTATACAGGGAGCTCAGCTACCCCATTTCTTCCATCTAACTATTCTCCTATCATTTGTCCCCTTTTGTCTCCTTCTTTTTCAGGATCCCAATCTGAGCTTCTCATTAGTTCTCCATCTCCTTTTCCCTGGTTCCTTGTCCATTACTTACCAGTCAGTCCCAGTGATGCATGTAGTAGTCTTTATTTTGATGAAACCTTAGTATGTTTTCTTCGATTTCCTGAGTTTTATTGGGTACTTCCTGCTTTCCTAAATTACTTTGTTGTTGTTGTTGTTCTGTTTAATTGTTACTCTAACTGTTATGAAAGCGACCAGGCAGAATAAGTGTTGACTTAATTTTTCCTGCAATTAAAAAATTCTCTGGACGATTCATTTAGCTGACAAAAAGTGATATACAGAGGTGTTTTAGTTACTACTTGCAGAGGCGCTAAAGATAGTGAAATGGGGATATCCAGTTGCCTTTCAGAAGAGGAAAATATTGCAACCAATCCAGTGCGAAGAAGATACAAACCAAAGATAAGTTTATTGTCAAGTTTTGTCTGGCCCTTGTGTCACAGAATGTAAACAGAATGGCAGTTTGTTTTAGGAGAACTAGCAGCATTGCTGACAAGTTTAGAATCAGGAGGATGATTTTAATGAGCCGGTTAGGCTTGTTGGATTTTGGTGTCATACTCTGAAGTAGCTGCTGAGTTTTGCTGTCTCAGATCTGACAATAATTGCAGGCATGTCAGCTCTCACTGTAATACTGTTGGCTGTCATCATGTAAATCCATGTTAGAAACACATCTAAATGCAAGTATTCTATTTAACAGTTACTCCGTTACCAGCATAGTATTCTAGAAATAACATAATTGTGATTTGATATTTCTATTGAAACCAGTGGCATTGCTGTGTTAGATAAAGCACAGAATGGTGGTATTTAAATAGTTGCAGAAAGAGGACAGACAGATGTTAGGTACATTATTTAAAAAAATTATTCTGAGTGAAGCAATCTAAAATAAATCTCTTCTAGTTGACAGTTTTATTTAACCTTGACAAGCCATACCCTGTTTTAAGAAACAGGTTTTTTTAATACCTGTCGTGATTTAACCCCAGCCAGCAACTAAGCAGCATGCAGCCATTCACTCACTCCCCCTCACCCAGTGGGATGGGGGAGAGAATCAGGGGAAAAAAAGTGAAACTTGTGGGTTAAGAACAGTTTAATACAACAGAAAAGAAGAAACAAATAATGTTAATGATAATACTAATAAAACGACAATAGTAATAATATAAGGATTGGAATATACAAGTGATGCGCAATGCAATTGCTCACCACCTGCCGACCGATGCCCAGTTAGTCTCCAAGCGGCAATCCACCACCCCCACTCCCTCCAGTTTATATACTGGGCGTGATGTCATGTGGTATGGAATACCCCTTTGGCCAGTTTGGGTCAGCTGCCCTGGCTGTGTCCCCTCCTAAGTTCTTGTGCCCCTCCAGCCTTCTTGCTGGCTGGGCATGAGAAGCTGAAAAATCCTTGACTTTAGAGTAAACATTACTTAGCAACAACTGAAAACATCAGTGTTATCAACATTCTTCTCATACCTAGCTCAAAAACATAGCACTGTGCCAGCTACTAGGAAGACAATTAACTCTATCCCAGCTGAAGCCAGGAAGATACCTTAGTTCTTCATTCCACTACCATCTTTCAGGGGTTTTTTTGGTAGGTAGATCTGGGAAATGCATAACTAGGTAGCTCACAATCATTGCCTAAAAAAGCCAGAATTTTCTTACACATGGACAATAAGCTGAAACATTCATACATTGTGTGACTTTCTGATGCAAATAATGGTACTATCTCAGTGTCCGTCCCCTCCC
>NW_010972584.1:772216-772455 GCF_000737465.1 Haliaeetus leucocephalus | reverse complement strand
TTGTACCTCACCCCCCCCCCCCCCCCCCCTTTTTTTCCCCCAGAGAACATTATTGTCCAGTGAAAACCACTATATTTCTGATGGAGTTCTCATTTTATTAGAGGAAGTCAAAAAGCTATACCTCATGAATCATATTTCATTAGAGTTCCTCAAGTTGGCCTGGCCAGGGTCTTCTGATGGGTGTCCCTTTGAATACTCTAGACAATCCATTTTCCTTTCCTTCTTTCTTCTACCCCCCC